>NC_054500.1:5308849-5351349 GCF_017639515.1 Carcharodon carcharias
CCCTCCCCCTCCCCCACCTCCCTCCCCCACCTCCCTCCCCCTCCCCCTCCCCCTCCCCCACCTCCCTCCCCCACCTCCCTCCCCCTCCCCCTCCCTCTCCCCCGGTGCCCCGGAAGCCGGCAAAGCAGCAGGCGACCCCGGTGAGCTGTGGTGGACGATGCTGTTCACTTACCCCAGGTCCCCCAGAGTGAAGGCCACCGAGTGCACGTGACCTGTGTGCCGCTGGGAAACACGCCGACCTGCTTCCCCGCCGTGGTTAACCAGATCCCGCCATACTGTCTGCGCCCACCACCCGCTGCCAGCGGGCACGGAACATTCCACCCTAAGTGAGGTGACGGTCGGTGAGAGCAGAAGGAACGTTGATAGGTTAACTGAGTGAGCAAAAACTGTCAAAGATGGAGGTCAAAGGGCAGGGGGTCTGTGGGGGGATGGGGGCAGTGGGAGGTCAAGGGGCAGGGGGTCTGTGGGGGGATGGGGGCAGTGGGAGGTCAAGGGGCAGGAGGGTTGTGGGGGATGGGGGCAGTGGGAGGTCAAGGGGCAGGGGGTCTGTGGGGGGATGGGGGGCAGTGGGAGGTCAAGGGGCAGGGGGGTTGTTGGGGGATGGGGGCAGTGGGAGGTCAAGGGGCAGGGGGCTTGTGGGGGGATGGGGGCAGTGGGAGGTCAAGGGGCAGGGGGCTTGTGGGGGGATGGGGGCAGTGGGAGGTCAAGGGGCAGGGGGGTTGTTGGGGGATGGGGGCAGTGGGAGGTTGTCCATGTTGGATCTAAGGAAGTTAGACCAGGGTTATGGATATTTACTAAACAGTGAGAAGCTGGGAAATGGGGAAGAGCAGAGCGATTTGGGAACCCATGGACAGAAATTGCTATAAATTAATGGACAGGTACAAAAAAATAATCAAATAGAATAGAATAAAAATCAAACTACTGCAGACGCTGGAAACGTGAAATAAGAACAGAAAATGCTGGAAATACTCAGCAGGTCTGGCAGCCTCTGTGAAGCGAGAAACAAGAGTTAATAATGTTTCAGAACACTTTCTTCATTAAAGTCCAATGGAATGTCGGTCTCTCGCTCCAGGGGGTTGGGATTCAAAGGGCTGGCATTAATATTCCAGCTGGAGACAGCTCTGGTCAGACCCCCACCTGGGGTAACTGCGTTCAGTTCCGAACACCGCGACTCAGGAGGGAGATATTGGCTTTGAAGGGAGTGCAGCATAGGTTCACCATAATGACACCAAGACTGAAAGGGTTAAGGCATGAGGTCTGGTTGCAGAGACCAGTCTCGTATTCCCTTGATCACAAGAGATTAAGGGGTAACTGAGAAGGAAGAATTGGGTTTGTTTAGTGTCTTTCGTGACCTCTGGAGACCCTCGGATGACTGAACAGCCAATTGAGTACTTTTTAAGGTGCAGTCTTGATACTAATATAAATTAATTGAGGCGCATTAAAGATGATTAATAAGTTGATGGGGTCAATGGAGAGAAAGTATTTTCACTGGCTTGAGAGCCCAGAGACAATCTTGGGGGGAGAATTTTAAATTAGGGAAAGTTGCTGCCAAGGCAGTGAGTGCACAGTTGTAGGCCTGGCCCGGCTGCCATCTTTATAAGGGGCAGCCCGGCTGCCATCTTTATAGGGGGCAGTCCGGCTGCCATCTTTATAGGGGGCAGCCCAGCTGCCATCTTTATAGGGGGCAGCCCGGCTGCCATCTTTATAAGGGGCAGCCCAGCTGCCATCTTTATAGGGGGCAGCCCGGCTGCCATCTTTATAGGGGGCAGTGTGCAGCCGGGCACTTGGGCAGTCCTCACTGGCCATGGAATTGCAAATATGACAGCACCAGTAGCAGAATCTCTTGGGGTCGCCGCAGTTTTTTTTCTTGATTTCCTTAACATCTTCCCTCACCCATTCTCGGGTGAAGGCGCCGTTCTTCCAACCCCGACCTCAGCGGTGAGGCAGGGATGGGCGGGCGATTAAAACCCACCTTCCGACCCTCTGTGCCTGCCCTGTTTGGTGGTTAAAGGTGCGGCGCTGGGAGGTACACGGCCCGGAGCTGCAACCGGGATCGCCGTCCTCGCCGGGTGGATCAGAAGCCTTGCCCGCCCCCCCTCCCCCCCCCACCACCCCCCACCTTCATCCCCATCCCGATTCCCGGAAACTGCCGGAAGGCCGAGCGCCCAACCGGGTGGGCGGTTCCCAACCGACACCGTGTCACCTGCAAGTGGCGGTGTAGGATTCCGCCCGCCCCCAGCCCGGTTCATGTGGGCAGACAGGCACCGGCGGCCATCTTGTATGGCCACATTGGGTTGGCAGGTGACACGGTGCGGAATAGGAGCCTGGCCGTGCCGGGGGCAATGCCAGGAAGCTTCACGCAAAGGGGGAGCAGAAACCTGGAACTCTAACCCCCCCAACCCCCCCCACCAAACCCGAGAGAGGCCGGGGCTCAATTGAAAATGAGCTGAGATTGAGAGGTATTTCTTGGTAAGAGATTTAAAGGGTACATGGAACCAAGGTGGGTAAATGCAGTCGAGAGACAGATCAACCGTGATTTTCTTTTTCCACACGGTGAGTAGTTAGGGTCTGGAATGCATCGCCCGTCAGTGCAGTGGAGGCAGGTTCAATCGTGGCTTTCGAAAGGGAATTGGGTGAGCAGCTGAAGGGAAAATAAAGCTCAGGGTTACGGGGAAAAGGCAGGGGAGGAGGGCTAGGTGAGTTCCTCTTGCAGGGAGCTGGCACAATCAAAATGGGCCGAATGGCCTCCTTCTGTGCTGTAGCCATCCTATGGCTGTATGGTCCAATTGACTGGCGGAGCAGGGCTTGAGGGGCCGAATGGCCTCCTCCTCCTCCTATGTGCCAATGGAAAAGGCAGGGCCTGGTGATTGGGCTGCCCCGTGAGGTTTGCCAGTCACTCTCCGAGTGATTGTGCAACGGAACCTTCCAGGAAAGGCTCTGGTTTCTTTACCTGGAATCTGCAACCCAATCCTCTGGCAACTTCCGCGACGCATTCCATTACATCACAGGGATAGAGAGCGGAGGTGGAAATTTGTAATTTGCTGAACGCAGGATATTGTAAATTCCAAATTACCACAAGCGAACATTTCAAAGCATTGACAAACTGAAATGCTGACAAATCATTTCCCAGTCACAGCCAGGAGATGGCATAATAGACATTCTGTGACAGGATGGTTGTCCCTGGTTTCCATCTGAGACAAGCAGTGGCTGGTGATCTCCCTGAAATATCCTTCACCAGGACCTCTAATCTCTCTCATTTTCTTTTCACCCCCCCTGTACGTCTGTCAAGTTCCACAATTCTGCTGGTTCTGTTCGCAGGCTGTCTCGTCAGATGGTTGTGGCTGAAACCCTACTCCGGAGGCTCGAGCATACCAACTGAGACTGATGCTTCTGTACGGCGCTGAGGGAGAGCTGAGCTGTCAGATGTGCCTTCTGTCCGCTGAGACTTTAAACTGAGGACCCCTCTCGAGTAAGCGACCCTATGGCACTCTTTTGAAGAGGAGCAGGCAACATTTATCCCTCAATCAACACCACTAAAGCCTGGATGGTCTGGCCATGATCACGTTGCTGATTGCGGGATCTTGCTGTGTACAAATTGGCTGTTGTGACTCCCACATTACAACCATAACTACACTTCAAAAATTGGTTGAATGCGCTTTGCGATGTCCTAAGGTTATGAGAAGTGCTTTTAGTTAAGTTAATTCTTGGGATGTGAACATCACTGACAAGCCCTTGAGAAGGTGGTGGGTGAGCTGCCTTCTTGAGCCGCTGCAGTCCATGTGGTGTAGGTACACCCACGGTGCTGTTAGGGGGGGAGTTCCAGGATTTTGACCCAGTGACAGTGAAGGAACGGCCGATATATTTCCAAGTCAGGATGGTGAGTGACTTGGATGGGAACTTCTAGGAGGTGGTGTTCCCATCTATCTGCTGCCCCTGTCCTTCTAGATGGTAGATGTTGTGGGTTTGGAAGATGCTGTTGAAGGAGCCTTGGTGAATTCCTGCAGTGCATCTTGTAGATGGTACACACTGCAGCTACTGTGCATCGGTGGTGGAGGGAGTGAATGTTTAAGGTGGTGGATGGGGTGCCAATCAAGATGGGCTACTTTGTCCTGGATGATGTCTAGTTTTTTGAGCGTTGTTTTGACTGCACTCATCCAGGCAATTGGACTGTATTCCATCACACTCTTGACGTGTGCCTTGTAGATATAAGTCTTTCCCTGATTGCGTGGCGAGCTGGTGGGTCCCACTGTAATGCTGGATGGGACTACTGGAGGTTAGTGTCTGTTCTCTGGTCTCCTGCACTTATGGAGCTAGAGTCAGCTATCTTACTCTGACAGGAGGATCAAAGATTTAAAACATGTACAGATGAAACAGTTGCCTCTCCGGCACTATCTGGCCCCAGGCCAAGTTATGCCCACAGGAAAAAAGAGGAATTTCATTTTTTCTCAAGGTTGGTGTTTCGATTTTTCTTTCGAGAAACTTCCTCTCCCCTCGACTTCCTGGTGATTTCAGGAAACCATTAAAACCTCAATCCTCTAGACTGTCTTAATCAAGCAGGCGAAGATCGATACCCCATCTACCATCTTGCATGGGAACAGCACCACCTGCAAGTTCCCCTCCAAGCCACACACCATCCTGACTTGGAACTATATCATCGTGTCTTCTTTGGTAACGTTCTGCATCTTAACGACGATGTGGGAGCACCTTCATTACAGGAGGTAAAGAGAAAGGCCCCCCTCCTCCCCCCACCATTTTACCTGGGGCAACAAAGACCAGCCTTACCAACGACTTTGAAATCCCGAGGACTTATTTCTAACTGTTAGCCAGTGGCAACTCTTTTTACCATCAAGGACAATTGAAAATGTTTACCACCAAAGGCAAAGCTACTATTAATTCTGGTCGGGAATACAGGGGAAGTTTCGTCATCAAGAAAGTGGTAAGAATGTGGAAGCTGTGAGCAGGTGAGAAATAGCATAAATGCATTCCCAGAGTGAAGAAACAGTAAAAACTGGGAAGTTAGAACATAATAGGAGCAGGAGAAGACCATTCAGCCCCTCGAGCCTGCTCCGCCATTTAATAAGATCATGGCTGATCATCTTGTGTTTGGATTTTCACATTCCCACCTAACCCTGATAACCTTTGATTCCCTTGCCTAACAAGAATCTATCCACCTCTGCCTTAATAATATTCAGTGATCCCACCTCCACCACCTTCTGAGGCAGAGAGTTCCAAAGTAGCACAACCCTCAGAGAGAAAAAAAATTCTCCTCATCTCTGACCTAAAGGGGTGACCCCTAATTTTAAAGCAATGCTTCTAGTTCTGAACTCACACACAAGGGGAAACATCCTTTCCACATCCACCTTCTCAAGTCCATTCAGGATCTTGTAAACTTCAATCAAGTCACCCCTCACTCTTCTAAACTCCAGTGGAAACAAGCCCAGTCTGTCTAACCTTTCCTCATAAGACAACCCACTCATTCCAGGTATCAGGACACTGGTCTGAACTGTTTTTCCCTCCTGGGTTTAAGGGAAGACTGGATAAATATATTGCAGGGCAGAAAGATCAAAGGATGCATCGGTATAATGCAGTGAAGAGGCTGGGCAGGAGACCCATGTGGGGCAAAACCATCAGCCAGTGGGGCCAAATAGTCAGTTTCAGGGCTGTAAATTCTATGTCAACACAAAGAACCTCTCCTGTAACTGTCCTAGTTGGTCATTGGGACCCCTGCAGCCAACTCCCTGCGGGGGATTAATTGGGGATTAATAACCCTACTCACACGTGCAATTTGCCAATCTGAATTTGCGCTGAAATTTCCTGCCAGTTAAAGTGTGACATAAAGAAGTGGAGTAAAGTGCCAGTAAAGTGAAGAAGAATTTCCTAATTTAGGGGCTGTGTTTGTTTTGTCTCTGATTTTGTTAGTTTAGTTTATTTGGTTGACTCTAAAAGAGTTAAAGTAAAGAAGTTGCACTAATTGTCCTTCAATTTGAAAAGTTAAAGTTTGGAAACATCTAGCTCTTATTTCTGCAGATAAGGTACAACCGGTCCAGAAAATGGCAGTGCTTTGATTTTCAGTATCGCTGAGACTAACTTCAACGTGCAAAGAAATAGAAAATTACAAAGCCAGTCTCAGAGAGAATAAAGCGTTAAACAAAACAGCTCGCAGAAAGAAAAATAACTTCACTTCATGGCCTCGCCTAAAGTTTGGAGCAAAAACCGTTACCAGCATTTCAAACCGGCAGGAAACTTGCCCACAGGGAGCAACCTGAGGTCAGAGCCCTTGTAACTGAGCCCAGCTGTGTTCATGGGGTGGGGGTGACACCGTTGCTGGCCGAGAGTGAAAGGTGGAGGGAGTTTGGGCGCAGGGTGATCAATGCCCAGCGACACACTTGCCTCCGAGTTGGTGCCAGTGTTTACACCTGGCACTGGTCCATGTTCTGCGGGTCTCTGGGTGCGATTACGCAGAGAACGCCCTCCCCTACAAAGCTGAAATTGGAAAGCAGCATCATCGAGGGGAACATTCACCTCACGATCGTTTTGTTGGCGTGCAGCAATTATGGCGGGGGGGGGGGGGAAAGAGAGGCCATTCGGCCCATTGGGGCTATGCTGGCTCTCTGAAAGAGTTCTCCACCGACTCCCATTTCCCCCGGACCCTTTTAGATTTTACTTTTTGCAAACATTTGTCTGCCTCCTGTTTCAAAGCCGTTATGCAAGCCTGTTCCCATTTTTTTGATGCTGTGGAGCTTCAAGTTGATCAAAAAAAAAGGGCAAAAAAAATTCTTCCATTTCCGTAGCTCATTTCACATCGTCAAAGCGCTTTAAAACCAACCAAGTGCTTTTGAATGTGTGGTCACCCTTGTAATGTGGAAAGCCTGCCTGCCAATTGGCACACAGCAAGATCCCACAAGTGGCAATGGGATGATGACCAAGGCCTGAATTTTACCCTTGACGGGCATGAGCGGTGGGCCCTTGACAGGCTGGGAATCGTGCCTCCGCCCGCGGTCAGCTCCCCACTGACCGCGCTTTCACACCAAAGGGCCAATCGTACGCGTCCTCCCAGTGGTCGGGACAGGGTGGGCGGGGGTGGGGGCCCGTTGGCTGCTTTAAAAACGGCCCAGGCAGCTCCTCGAAGGTCTGCCAGGGAGGAACGTACTTGCAGTGCTGTGAACACCGGAGTTATGGCATGAAATGTGGCTGGAGATACCCTGCGGGAGGGCAGGTCAGGTGGGCACCCCGGTTTTCAGATGAGTGTTTTGTGGCCCTCCTGGAGGAGGTGGCAGGCAGGAGGGGTACCCTTGTCCCCAGAGCTGGAAGGAGGAAGCCTCCGCACTTAAGAGAAAGAGCTTGGGAGGAGGTGACCATGCAGGTCAGCAGCCACGACACTGTGCAGCGCACATGGGTGCAGCGCCGGAAAAGGTTTAACGGCCTGCCACACTCAGGGAGGGTGAGTACTGTGTTGGCATGGATCAGCGTGTTGGCATGGATCAGCGTGTTGGCATGGATCAGCGTGTTGGCATGGATCAGCGTGTTGAAGTGTTAAGGTCTGGCCATTCCCCCTTGGAGCTCAGGGTGTTAGAGTCTGAGTGTCCCGGAGCTGGCCAAGGGGGTGAGCCCTGGCTGTTTGGACTGAGTGCCTTGCGGCTCGAGGGCCATATCTCAGGTGTGCCCTGTCAGGTGTTCCTCAGGTGGGATTGGCCAGGCTGCAGTGGCGCTGCAGGCAGAGAGTGGACATTGAGAGGTCGCGAACAGGCGGAGACCCCCATAAACCTCCTGACCCTAACCAGATTCGAGCAGGAGGACTTGGAGCTGGGGAGGTGCCACCACCTCAGTCACCCATCCACAGAGAGGCGGGGGTGTCAGACGAAGGTAAGAGGACAGTGCACAGAGGTGAGAGTTTCAGATGGTGCAAACATTCTTGTGTTGTCTCATCATTGATGGGAGCCTCAAACCTGGAGTCCCCATTGATCATTGGAAGACGATGCCACCATGATGCAGATCTCCATTGTCTCACCAGGGTGCCTGGCATGCACAGTGACAGGGTGAGGACCTTAACTAATGACATGCTCCTGTTCTCCCTCAGATTCGCCAGCACCCTCTCAATCACAGGACCCCATAGAGCTGGCCCTAATGCCAGAGGACCACCAGGCTTCACATGCACCTGTGTCACACCCACACTCTGAAGCAGGCACCAGCGCAGAGACCAGCACCTCGGTGGGTGTTATATCCTCGGCTAGAATGTCAGAGCACAGCAGTGAGGTCACTTCACACTCACTTGAGGTGCAGGCGGAGGCAGAGAGTGCCCAGGGCACTGGCAGTCGGAGGACTGCTGGAGACCAGGACGATGCTGAGTCGAAGGCTGATGAGGAGCCTCTGGAGTTGTCCATTAGGTGGCAGATGCTGGAGGTCCAGCGATATGTGCAGGAGGATCTGGTGAGATCCATGAGGGTATGTGTGCAATGGTCTCTGTTGTGGAGGAGCCCATGCGGAGCGTGAGTACTGCATTGACCCTCTTGGCCGAGCGCACTGCCTCCTCCATTGAGAGAGTGGTGGCTCTGTGAGGCAGATCCAGGGACAGAATCAGGGGTTCCTGGGGTTGCGCTCGAACCTGCAACCCTCACACAGGCACTCAACCCAGGTGGTCAGTGTCCATGTGGGAGATGGATGAGGCACCCAGTATCCCAACCGGGTGCCTGTCCACCAATGGCGAGCAGGGAGATCCAGAGCGACCTCATGTTGGTGCACGAGCTGCTTGTCATCTCTGTGAGATCCTCTCAGGGAGCTGAAGATAACGGCAGCAGCTCCTCTGCCCCTCTACCAGTGACCGTGGCATCTGATGAGGCTGCAGTGACTGGGGAGATGCCAGGCGTGACACTGGCCGCTCCCTCCCAGGCGGGACCAGCACAGGTTCCACTGGTCGGGGGACGACTGCCAAGGTCATCAAGGTCAACAAGACAGCAGAGTCAGCAGCTGTCTCCAATGCCGGTGCCAGCGAGGGGGGGGCACCAAGACACAGCACTCGCAAACGTAAGTTTAAGGCCCCATAAACACAAGAGGGACTGTTCATGGGTGATCTTTTATTGTGTAATGTTTTGTTTATGTTTTCTCGTCTGGGAATGAAGACCAGAGAAGGCATTGTTAATTTTTTTGAATTGTCAACATGAGATAAATTTTGCTTTTGTGGTAGTGGTCCGAGTATGCTTCACCTTTGTATTTTATTGGTGCAGAGTGTGCCAGTATGTAATGCTGGATGTGCATGGTTCTGAACTTTATTGCACAGGCACTGAGTGGACTTTGGATTCAAATGAAAGGGTCATTTCAGAATCTGGGATGGAGGCGGCAGTCCTGGCATGAGGTGGAAGCAGATCTTGGGCAGCCCAGCCGAAGGAGCATTGGATCAAGGTGTCCCTGGTGTCCCTGCCTGCCTGGAGATTACCTAGGCCTGCCTCCCCATCCCCAGTATTCTCCTCACCGTGATCCTCTTCTGACTCACTACTGGATTCATCATCTGTGGCCTGTGGAGCTGCATCAAGATCCTCTTCCTCCAGTGGGTCCCCCCATTGCCAGTGCCAGATTGTGGAGAGCGCAGCGTATAACCACTATCAGTGACACCGGCATTGGGGGGTATTGTAGTGCATCCCCTGAATGGTTCAGGCATCGGAAGCACATCTTGAGAAGACCTATGGTCCTCTCTAGCACCACCTTTGTGGAGGCCTGACTCGTATTGTAACGCTTCTCTGCCACTGTTCTTGGGTGGCGGAGAAGCACCATGAACAACCTCTTCAATGGATTGCCCTTGTCACCCAGCAGCCATCCATCCAGTCGGGTTGGAGCACTGAAGAGCCTCGGCACCTGGGAGTGTCTCAGGATGTAAGCATCATGTGAGCTGCCAGGGTACCTTGCACAGACTTGCTGAATCTGCATCCTGTGGTCACACACTCTCTGCATGTTCATGGAGTGAAATCCCTTCCTGTTGATGAAGGCACCCAGCTTATCAACTGGCGCCTTAATGGCCACATGTGTGCAGTCTATAGCACCCTGGACAAGGAGAACCCAGCAATGGCAGCAAAGCCTCTGGCTTGCTCAGCCTGGCTGGCCTCATCTGTACGGTAGAGAATAAGGGTCAGTAGCAGCCCGATCAGAGCTTCTGTCACCAGCTTGACACAACTGTGGACAGCCAATTGGGAGACTCCACACAGATTCCCCACTGAACCTTGGAAGGAGCCGGAGGCATAGATGTTGAGGGCCACTGTGACCTTCAGAGCCACTGGCATTGGATGTCCACCCACACAGTCGGAGCTGATCTCAAGCCCAATCATCTAACAAATGGAGGTCGCTGTCTCCCTTGAGAGATGGAGCCTCCTTTGGCATTGCACCTCGGTCATACTGAGGTAACTGCATCACTGCCTGTAAATCCTGGCAGCAGGATAGTGGCATCTTCTGCAGCCCCTTCCTGCTTGGACTACCTGCTGGCCCTGTGCCCCTTGTGTCTGCACCTCTCCCCCCACAGGTCCCTCCCCTGGAAACTGCATAGGGACACCTGGTCTCCTCTCCCTCCTGCCCCTCTCTACCTCCTCAGAGGAGGTGCCTCCAGCAGAAAGCACAATCCCCATCACCAGGGTAAGGGAAGGCTGTCTGATACCTGGAAGGGTAGACATGATCGAAACCCTCCGGGGGCCTTGGAGACACCAATGAGTCCTGAAATGAAGCCTAGAAATGTTTAGAATGAAGCTCAGAACTGAGATGTAGCTGTCAAGTTCAAATAAGCAACGAGCAGCAAATATCTCCTAAACTCCTCATTACTCACACTGGCAATGCTGCTGACCCTTTTTATCCCGCCCTTGGGTGAGGTTTTGCAAAATGTGGGCTGCCCGCCTACCTGTTTTGCCCATGGGATGAGCGTGAAATCACACGGGCAACGTAGGATCAGCTTCAGTTGGGTTTTTAATGGTCTTAAGTGACCTCTTAATTGATGACGGGTGTGGCTCTGACTCCCGTGTGTGCCAGCTGACCTGAAGATTGCCCACATGTGGGATGACCTCGGGACCCTCGCTTGACATCTTCTGGTGGTATTTTGCGCCCGATCGGGTTGGGCACGCGCCCGCTCGCGAGGCAGTAAAACTCTGCCCCGGGTTTTCAGGGGGTGTTGGTTGAGGGGTAAATATTGGCCGGGACGCCGGGGGAGAAGTGCCCTGCTCCTCTTTAAAATCGGGCCGTGGGATCTTATCCACCCCACCCATGGGGGCAGATGGAGCCTGGGCTGAACGTCTCATCCGAAAGGCAGCACTCCTGACAGTGCAGCACCCCTTTAATGCTGCCCCTGACATGTCAACTTTGGATATAGTTTGGCATGGGGCTCGAACCCACAATCGCCTGGTTCACAGACCAGAGAGCTACCAACATAACAGGAAGAAACACGTGGCTGTCACCAGACTGATTACTCCCATTGTGGCGGTGGGGTGGGGGGTGGGGGTGGGGGGCGGGGGGGCGGGGGGATGGTGGGGGGGGGTCGCACAAGACCCATAGCCTGGGTGGTTTGGCAGTCAGTAAGCAAAAAAAGGAATTATTGGCAGGCCCCTATATTTTGTGCATCGTTGTGAGTACAGCCTCATCAGCCAGATATTTCCTGATGTTGTGCCGCGTTTTTAAGACGGTCAAAATTGGTTCGGGAGGAATCTGCTTTCCAGGAAGCCTTTGTTTGTTTCCCAGCTGAGGGGATGAGGGATGACTCGGTTGTGCGAACTGGAGGGTTTTTATTTCCCCTTTATGCTGTTGAAAAATCCAGCCTGTGATGGGGTTTTTTTTTTTCTCTCCTTTTGCAAAAACGGATGCGAGACAAATTCCTCTCGGAGAGTGACAGCAGAGACTGAAGGAAGGAAGATACAGCTTCCTACAACTCGATCCCGAATCAGCTTGGGCTCTTTTTATAGGTTTTTCCACAAGCTTTTGACAGGAAGACAATCATTGGATATTGTTTTTCTCCCAAAAGATGTGGAAGTAAGCAGCCTGGGCCCTCCATGAGAACTAAAAGCATAAATTCATTCAGCTGTGTTGTAAACACTCTTGTTTACCCAGATACCGTTAACCCTTTAGAGTCAGGATTTCCGCTATGACTTTACAGTGTTTACTCTCTGGGTCCTAGGGGAATCAGAGCAATGTAGTCCCATTCCCACTCTTGGAACATGCTGATTCCTCTTCAGGAACCATCTGTTTAGTCAATGGAAATGCTCAAAATCGTTTTGATGGACTGCAAGATGCAAGTTGGTTAAGAACATTGGAACAATAGAATTAGATGCGACCCTAAAGGTAAAGCAGAAGCACTAAGTGATCAATTTTCCAGTGTATTTACCAGGGAAGATTTAACCCACCTACTCAGCTTATATAGTGACCACTTACCAGACATACTAAACTTCATTATAGGTTTCAAAATTATTGCAAGAAATAAATCCACATAAAGCTCTGAGTCCAGATGAGATCCCTCTTAAAGTTAGCATCTGATGAACTGGCTCAAATATTGGCCAATCTCTTCCAAGAATCAATCAACACCAACTACTTACCAGTCGATGCAAGCTGGCATTTCTGGCATATTCAAAAGAGGGGATAAAAGTCGACCAGAAATCTACAGGGCAGCATCTCTCAGCAGCGTCATTTGCTTGAACATATTATTCATTCTCGTGTCATGAGATATTTTGAAGCTCACAATATCCTAATCAGTGTGGTTTTCAGTCGAAAAGATCTACCTAAGCACAGCTTTTACACACTGTCGCTGACCTAGCTTCAAGTCTCGAAAGAGATAGAATTACTCACATGGCAACAGTGGATTTCTCAAAAGCCTTTAACAAAGTTCCTCATGAAAAGCTCTTGTTCAAACTTCACTATTATGGAATAAGGGGGATTAGGGGGATATTATTAAATTGGATCCAGCACTTTCTAACCAACAGCTAAAAGCAAAATACTGCTGGAAATCTGAAATAAAAACAAAATGCTGGAAAAACTCAACAGATCTGGTAGAATCTGCCAGAGAGAAACAGGGTTAATGTTTCGAGTCCAATATGACTTCTTCGGAGTGGTGTGTGATGGGAATCATCCTCTTCTAGAGATGTTCTCTCTGGAGTGCCCCAGGGATCTGTGATGGGATCTTTACTCTTGACGTAAATGGCCTTCACAACATGTTAAAAAACAGGGGGTGCAGCTATTTGCATATGACTGCATGGTGTACACATCATGATTATATCAATTCACTGCAAGACGAACTTCTGGAATTGCAAAATTGGCAGGACCAATGGGAGATGGCATTTAATGCCAAAAAATGTGATGTCATGTGTGTCAGCAATGAAAATGATTCACCAACAAGTTCTATAATCAAATTCACCAGTGAGTGGATACACGATCATATCTGGGGGTTTAATCTTAAAAACAATCTCCAACCAGGGTTCCACGTTCAGTGGATAACCCAAAGCAAACAGGGTGCTCAGATTTCTGAGGAGGAATCTTTTAAAATAACAAAATTACAAAACATTTGATCGCCCAGTCCTGGAGTATGCAAGCTGTGTGTGGGGTTCTTATAATGCGAGAGATGTAAATGAGACCGAAACAAGCCAAAGATCTTTTATTTTTAACCTGTCACTATTTATTGTCCATCCCTAATTGCCCTTGTTCAGAGGGCATTTAAGAAACAACCACATTTCTGTGGGTTAGTAGGCAGGTTTCCTTCCCTAAAGGGAGGAGGACATTAGTGAACCAGATGGGTTTTTCCAACAATCAGCAATGGTTATATCAGACTTTTCATTCCAGATTTTAATTGAATTCAAATTTCACCATCCGCAGAGTCATCTGTGGTGGGATTTGAACCCAGGTCCCCAGAGCATTACCCTGGGTCTCTGGAATATTAGCCCGTTTTTACTGGCCATATAAATGTTGGTGGAACACGGTATTAATCTTTGATGCTGACACACGAAGAAGATAAGAAGTAAGAGCAGGAGTCGGTCAAAAGGCCCATCAAGCCCCCCTGTAGCACCCAATAGGTTCATGGCTGCACCTTTACAATGCTCCACCTTCCTGCATTATCCCCAAACCCTCTTATTGCCTCCAAATATCTATTGACTGCTGTCTTGAATACACTCAACAGCTGAGCATCCACATCGCTCTGGGATAGAGAATTCCGAAGATTCACAACCCTCTGAGTGAAGAGACTTCCCCTCACCTCAGTGAGTATTTTCCGGCCCCTTATCCAGAGACTGCGCCCACCACCCCCACTGCCCTCCCACCAGTTCTCCATCCAGGGGGAGGGGGAGTTTCCCCACTCAGTGTTTAACCTGTAAAGCCCTCTAAGAATGTTATACATTCCCCTCTTGTTGACATTGGCTGAGTTTAGAGATACAGGAAGAGAGCAGAGTATTTCTCTCTAAGTGTTGGATTTGACATTCTCCTGCCAGTGGGTTTGAAAGTGGGCAGGATGAGGAGGGGCTTCTAGAATTGACAGGTGACCTTCCCAGCGCCTACTCACCTACCCCACCCCACCGACCTGTATGAAATTTAACAGGGTCGGAGGGGGGGCAGTGGAGGCATTGGGAAGCCCACTCACCCTGAGGCCTATTGAGGCCCTCAGAGCAGAAGGAGGCCCAGGGCCATGGAGGAAACCCGGCAGTAGCTTTAACTGTGCAAGGAGCAGGGGAACCTCCTTTGTGTGTCCCCTGTGCCCATTGAAGGCCCACATACTCCTCCCCCACGCCCCCATCCCAAGATCACACTTCTCCCTTTACCCACGCCCGCCTCTCAAACCTGCCCCCCCGCGCCCCCCCCCCCCCACCCTTCACTGGGGCCTGCCAGCCTGACCCCTGCGAAATACCCCCACTCACCTTGGTGTCCGGCTCCACTGACGACCTCCATTGGGGACTGCGTGTAGTCCCAGCAGTGGCCACCACTCCCACATGGTGCTGCTGGGACCACGCAGCTGCTGACCATCTGACTGGCTGGTTGGTCTCCGGGGCGAGACTTCCTACCCCTGAGGGGCCAAGTTCCCCCCTCCAGCCTATTCATGGTGAATTGGCCATTAAATGACAGCGGGGCAGCTATTTTTCCTGTGGGTGGGCCCTCCACTGACCTCTGACGCAGACAGGATGAGAGGACATCGTCTTTCAGGATGACAGCGTTCGTCCTTCCACTGCTGCCCTCCATCAGTGCCCTTGCTGCCTCTCTACCACCCCAGGCTGCTGCCACCCATGAAGAGATGGCACAGCCTGAACCCGGGCCCTCAAAGCCCAGAGATGCTTGAGCATCTGCAGCCTCCCACTAGCCTCGCTGGCACAGCTTTGCATAGGAGCAAAAGTACAGTCGAAGTCACACAAAAGACAGGCACTAAGGGCATCCATGTGAGTGAAGAGTTCATTCTTGTTTGCAAAGGCCCCATCCTTATCCCCCTCAGCCCGATCTGTCCAGGCAATGGTGCCATTGTTTCAGAAGACTGACAGTTTTCTCTGTGGCATTCCAGCTGGCAGCCAGTCTCTCATGGTTACTGTGCCGTCCGCCTGGCAGAGCGGACTAGCCAGCTCCAGAGCTGGTGGCCCTTGTCACCAAGCAGCTGCTCCCTGGTTCTCCGCGCTGGGTCCAAAGCTGGGGTTGGGGAGGGGGTTGGCAGGGGTGGGCTGTGGCTGACTGGCGCAGGGTGACGGTGTCGTGTGTTCTGCCAGGATAGCGGGCATTCGCCGATGTGACATTTTGTGCGTGGTCACACACCAACGGCATGTGTATGGCTAACCCAGTGCAAGCCCCTGTTGACATGTGGGGCCTGCATTGTGTGCGGCCGATGGCTCCCTGCACCATTGGGAATCCCGCTCTCTCTGCTTCTCTCTGCTAAGAGGGAAAGTGATGAAGATCCCTCCTCCTGGCATTCAGGGCCTCTGCCAATTTCCTGATGCGGCGATGTTTGGCAAATCACGATGCACTGGCAAAGTCCCCTGCTCCCTTCTAGATGGATTGACTGAAGTAGAAATTGGAGGTGAAGGTGATAGCCATCGACAGTGCTGTCCTTACCCTGGTGTGCTGCTGACCCTGTTGGAGGAGGTGGCACATTTCATTGAGCAACTCCTCAGTGAAAGAAGCCTCCTCCTGGCTGTCTGCCAAGAATACATAATGAGGCTTGGCTGAGAGCCCAGACATCCATTAGAGTACTAAAACACCTGAGCCCCAGGGAAAACATTGTTTGATTGACAGCTCCCACTCTTTGATCTCTTCCATCAATTGCACAATGTTTATTTACACAAGATAAAGGGGTTTCAAGGGCTTGCAGTTTTAGCTATTGATACTTTAAAGGGTCTGGATGGTTGACACTTTTATTGACCTGTAGAAGAACGGAACGTTTTTTAAAAAAAACTGCAAGTTATCAATGAATAACTATTTTTAAGCTTTTTTGTTTACACATTTTATTGACACTAAAGGGTTCATTGGTTCTATACAGTGCATTGTGGGTGAATGGTCATGGAGGTGCTTAGCATGGGGTTGGGGGGGTGGGGAGTGTAGGGCCTTAGAGGAGTCATCTGGACTCAAAACATTAACTCTGTTTCTCTCTCCACAGATGCTGTCAGACCTGCATTTTCTGTTTTTATTACATATTTGCAGCATCCGCTCTTACTTTACTCCCCAGAGCCTGTCTCCAAGTTTGTGAGGGCCTGCTGCATCCCCCACAACCTCACGCTTGCAAGGACACAGCCATCAGACATAGGAAGCCACTTTGCAAGGAGGAGGAGCTGGAGTAATCGAGATCTCTGTGCGTTGGCCTGGCTGTGTGAGTGGCTGCTCAGGCTCCACTTCCTTAGGAGATCATCCCTTCGTCCACTCTGTGGTTCAAATTCTTTTTTATTGCTGGAATGTGGACATTGCTGTATTGCCCATCCCTAATTGCCCTTGTTGTGAGGGCAGTTAAGAGTCAATCATGTTGCTGTGGGTCTGGACTCACATGCAGGCCAGACAAGGAAGACAGATTTCCTTCCCTGAAGTGAACCAGATGGGTTTTTACAACAATCGACAATGGTTTCAGGGTCATCATTAGACTTTTAATCCCAGATCTTTATTGGACTCAAATTCTAACATTTGCCATGGTGGGATTTGAACCTGAGATCCCAGAGGATTACCCTGGGTCTCTGGATAACTAGTGTAGCAACCATACCACTGCGCCATTGTCACCCTCAACTCAAATTCATTCACAATGTCCCATCACAACCCCCTTCCTGGCCAAATTCCTGAAATAAAAGCCACCACAAAAAGAAACCATCGCTAACAACTTTACCCAGCAACACTTCCAATAACGCGCACCAAACTGAGCTTTTCATGTGCAATCCCTTCGTATCTGCCTGGTCTTGTTCCCAGAGCACCACCCCAGCGGCTGCTGCCAGACTGCAGGGTCCTGAACCTCCGGGCACGACTGGGTGAAAGGCAGTGGCACTGGCAGAGTGGCAGCGGTGGGCAGCACTGAACGCCGTCACCCTGAGAAGGAGGGAGGGAGGGAGGGGTTGTGCCCTGTGGGAGCCGCTGCCACTCCCCGAGCTCAGCAAATCGCTGGAAGGGGGTTGGAGCGCCGATTGCTGGGCTGAGGTGCGAGTCCACACGAAGCCCCTCCGAGCTCCGGGGTCTGCAGCCGGTGGGGGTGGGAGGCGAAGCAGCTGCTTCGTTGGCTATGAAACGCTTTGGGACTTCTTGAGGTGTTTTAGGAATGCACGTTTTTCTTTATTACCGTAAGATTAGTGTTTGTTTTTGTAACATGTGGATTAAACAAAGACGCAGATGAGCCCCAGTTGACTGGAACTGACCGGAACGCTCCTCCAGCCTAAAGGCACTTTCCATTTCTGAACTTTTCCCATCTTTGGAACCTTGTGAAAGGAAAACTGTCAGCTTGGGGGCTGCTGTGTGAGCAAAGGGGCCAGTCGATGTGGAAGGCAACGCCAGAAATTATTACCCGCTGAGAAAGACTTGCATTTATATAGCACCTTTCACAGCCTCAGGGCGTCCCAAAGCACTGTGTGCCCAATGAAGCTCTTTCGAAGGTGCAGTCACCCTGGGAGTGTAGGAAAGGTGTGGCTGCCAATTTGTGCACAGCACGATCCCACGGACAGCAATGAGGTAGTGACCAATCTGTTCTGGTGATGCTCGAGGGGTGAATATCGACCAGGACAGCGGGCAGAACTCTCCTGCTCTGCTTCGAAAGAGTGCCATGGGATTTTAATTTAACCTCCACCTGGGAGGGCAGACGAGGCCTCGGTTTAACCTCTAATCAGAAAGACAGTGCGGTTCACCATACCACTGGAGTGACGGTCTGCATTTCTACACTCAAGTCCCTGGAGTGGGTTTGTAATCCCGTGGTATTCAGGCCCCGAGGTGAGATTGCTACTAACGGAGACACAGCTAACGCTGTCTGAGTTACAGACTGCTCAAAACCCAAAAGCTCTTTCTGCGATAAAGATGAGTTTTATTGGGACAAATATTACTTTCAGCAGCAAGGTGACTTGGCAGCGGAGCTAGTGAACAAAAGCCATCTGACTGCCTCGCAGGCAAGATAGTCCATGCTTGTTTATATTCAACGTTTCACCTTCTGGAAGACGAGTTTGCACTTGTTCATTTGCACCCGAAGCTCTCTCATTACTGTGGAGCTGGCTCCAGTTCAAAGGTGAAACTGTTGGTGTTTTCCTCTGTTTCCCAGTTTAAACCCCGGGGCCGCTTTGCAACAACTGAGCCTGTGCAGGGTGCGGCGGGTCCCAAAGCAGCCATTGGGGCTCTCACCTGGAACCGGTGACATCATAGCTCTGTGGGGTGGGCGCAATCGCCCCTTCAAGCCAATTCTGCGACTCAGTCCAATACCCTTCCCGGCAGAGAGACAGGTGGCCCTTCAGCCCCTCGAGCCTGTCCTGATATTCAATCGGATCATGGCTGTTCCACACCCGGACTCCATTTACCCATCGATGCTCCAGATTGTGCTGAGCTCCTCAACCAGAGGAAGTAAATTCTCTGCAGCCCATGGTAGGTCTTTGGAACCGGGAACATGTCTACTTCACCTCTAGATGTCCTGTGTCTCCATGTGCATCCCACACCTTTACATAATGCGTGCTGGCTTTACGCTAATTACAAAAATAATTACAATAGCGCTTTTACATCTATATAGTGCCTTAGTGTCAAACACGGCTCATTTGGTAACTCACCCCTGACTCGGAAAGTTGTGCGCTTGGGTATAAAAATCAAGGCTGACACTCCGGTGCAGCACTGAGGGAGAGCTGCACTGCTGCACTTACCTTTTGGATGCTTTGTAAAACCCTCTCGGATGGAGATAAAAGATCCCACGGCACTATTTCGAAGAAGAGCAGGTGGGGTTAACCCGGGCACCCTGACCAATATTCATTCCTCGGTCAACACCAATATAGAATCTATCTATTCAAAGATAGATCACCTGGTCATTATCACACTGCTGTTGGTGGGAGCTTGCTGTGCACAAACTGGCTGTCGCGTGCCCTACATTACAATGGGCAACGTATGACTGCCTGTGTTATTTCACTGAGGGATAAATGTTGGCCAGGCCCCCGGGGAGAACACAGCTGAGCTTCTTCGGGATGGTACCATTGGATATTTTCCATGTCCAGCAGGGAGGCCAGGCAAGGTCCTGGTTCAACAAAAGCCATGACCTTGGTTAGACCACAGCGGCAGTAATGCTGACAATTCTGATCAGCATATCATTAGAAAAAAAATAGGTACAGAGGCACAGGAGAGGGTGCGGAAATGATTTCCAAGGGGGTATCAGGAGAGGATGAAGGGGCTCGAAGAGAGAAAGCTGAGGGCTGATTTAATAGAGATCTCTAAACGCGTGACTGGTTTTGAAAGAGTGTTGTGGGGACCGGCCTGCTCACCTTACCTACGTTTACAGAGTGGGGTCCCTCAAGGTATATAAAACCAATTACCTTTACCTAGTTCTCACAGGGACAAGACCTCAAAGTAACTCCAGTGGCTGTAAAGTGCCTCAAGACTTTCTGAGGTGGTGGCAGGTGCTATATAAATGCAAGTCTTTCTTTCAAGCTGTTTTGCCCAGACCCTACCCCACACCAAGCCCTGTTCACCTATTTTAGCCCTGTCCGCAATGGCTGACTTTAGCCCCTCTGTCACCCAGTGCTTGCGCTTTAAAATCCTCATTTGTGACCCAAGCCATGGAGCCAGTTTCCTGAGCACCGCCAGGCAGGAGGATCACCTGCTCCTTGTGCCGGCTGGAATGCGGTGAGCACACCGCCTGTGATTTCCCAATAGTTTATATGTGGAAAGAAACGGGGTTTTTTTTGCAGAGATTCCATGCTTGCACTTGCTGTGAGCTCCAGCGATTTGCAAGACACTCCCCGCTGACTGATGGATAGAGGGCAGCTGTTTGATCTTGGCAGAGTTCAGAAATAAATGATGCCTTTCATGGATTGAAGCTTATTGAAAGCCAAGCTCACTCACACTTGAGCCCACAATCCCCTGCGCCTGGTGTCAATAAGTCCAATCGCAATTGAAGGTGATGGGGGAATATTCAGCACTCAACATTCACTCCCTCCTCCACCAACGCACAGTGTGTACAATCTACAAGATACACTGCAGCAACTCACCAAGGCTCCTTAGACAGCACCTTCCAAACCCATGACTATGACCATCTAGAAGCACAAGGGCAGCAGACACGTGGGAACATCACAACCTGGAAGTTCCCCTCCAAACCACTCACCATCCTGACTTGGAAATATATCACCGTTCCTTCACTGTCGCTGGGTCTCCTTTCCTAACAGCACAGTGGGTGTACCTACTGCACATGGACTACAGAGGTTTAGGAAGGAGGCTCTCCACCTCTTTCTCAAGGGCAGTTAGGGATGGGCAATAAAAATGCTGGCCCAGCCGGTGATGCCCACCAAAGAATATTTTAAAAAGTCAACAGGACTCACAAATCACGAGCTTCCCATCATTATCACTCCAGCTTTCTTCTACTGATCTAAAAGGAAGAACGCTATATGGCATCTCTCACATTAGTAAACACTAACAGAAGCAACATTTCTGCACAGTCAGTTTATGTACAGCATTGTTCTTTGTACGAACAGCAATGTGATAATGACCAAATAATTCCTTTTTCTCGGTGACTTGAGGGATAAGTATTGACAAGAACACTGGTGATATCTTCCCTTACTCTTCGAATAGTACCTTGGGATCTTTACATCCACCTGAGAGGGGGCAGGTTTAATCTCTCCAATGCAAAATGGCATTCAAGATGACACCAGGAGTGTCGGCCTAGAATTTGCGCTCGAGTCTCTGGGGGATGCGAGTGTGCAACCCCTGAGCCATCGCCGGTCACCAGGAAAACATTTGTCAGGGTGATCGTACGTTTGTTACAGATGTAGATCGCTTCCTATTGTTAAAGCAGGTTACATGGATTTCATTTTGTGCGTCCCTGCTGGGGCTAATGTCTATCTCCTGAAGCAGGCTCTCCTCAGCTCATGAAGCAACTTTGGCCCATTGACCAGAATCGGCAGAGACCCTGCATAGAAGGGCTGGCATGCTGTCAAGGAAGCCAACGCAGCTGTAAAAGTACCGCCTGCGTCCACACAGAATATGTGAAGCACAAAAAACCTGTGCTGGCTGTTTGATGATAGGAGCCTTGTCCTTACTTTGGCCTGAAGGCAATATCTGAGTGAGTGTTATCTATAAAAGCCACAATGCAGGTGGTGTCTTAAGCAAGCAGCATGTAGCCATTGGGATCGTGGGATATAAGCCAAGCAACGAAGTTGTTGGCAAACAAATAGACCACACGGGCTCTTTGTGCAGGCTTGATTAACCAGTTAAAGGCACATCAGCCAAACAACAGTGATACTTTCTGATGTTAACATAGAGGCAGCAAGAGGAGAGAATGAGGAATTAAATAAGTCCATGAAGACATTGCACTTCTTTATATAACATCTTAATATATTTGAAAGCATCCCACAGACACAAATTGCTCAGGAGTGCAGCCACCATTGTTCAGTGCAGCAGCCCTTTTGTACACAGAAGGATCCCACAAATATATGGCCAGTTACGCTGTGCTTTATACTGGCTGAGTGAGGGGTGTTGCATGAGAGCACACTAGGCCTTTTTCAATTCGAATCTTTAGCCTCCACCCAATTGGACAGAGAGCTCCCTGACTTCATGTTCCACAAAGGGAAGGCACTTTCAACACTGCAGCACTCCCTCAGATTAAAACCACAGCCTCCTAGCTCAGTTCTCTCAACTGAGCGACACTGACCAACTCTGGGTTGAGGGACTTCAATTATCAGGAATAAGGAAGGGTAAGCCACAAATCTCAACCATAATGAGAACTTATCAATGAATAGTCGGTTCATTGTTAAAGATTTTGAATTCAATCAGACCTGAATCTCACACAATGACTTGACCTCACCAACTGGAAGTCAGTGGAATTCCGAATCTGCTATCTTCGTGTGTGACCCGTGCAGTGTGACTCACTCTCTTTGTCATCCTGTTTGTTTCACAGGGATAGAATCCAATTGTTATACCCAGAAATCCAAGCTGAGTTCTTATGTTTAGAAAATCGGCATCAGCCTGATCGGCTCAGCTGGGGTTCTTTTTACCGAGAATGTGTGAGAGAGCCAGTGTGGTTTTTGTACTTCCTGATGTGACATTGAACAATATTCAGGAAGGCCCTGGTCTTCACCTTGGCCCTTGAACAAGTTCACTAATTCCAGTTGGGGCTTGCAGTAAGAGAGAACAAACTTGCATTTATATAGCGCCTTTCACAACCTCATACGGCACTTTCCAGTCCGTGGTGTAATATAGAAATTGTAGCCATGTAGGAAATACAAAACCAATTCAAACACAGCAAGGTCCAGCAAACAGTACTGACTAGATAGTCTACTTCAGTGACATTGGTTGAAGGGTACATATTGATTCAAGGTTAGAGAGAACTTTCCAGCTCTTCTTCAATATAGCCTTAGGATCTTTTATTTGTACCTGAGAGGGCAGATAGTGTCTTAGTTTAACACCTCATCTAGAAGACAGCACTTTGTGACAGTGCAGCACACCCTCAAGCACTGCATTGGAGTGTTAACCTAGCACTTGAGCACAAAAGATAAGGCTGAAGCATTTGCAACTACCTTCAGTCAGAAGTGCAGATTGGATGATCCATCTCGGCCTTGTCCTGAGGTCCTCAGCATAACAGATGCCAGTCTTCAGCCAGTCCGATGCACTCGTGTGATATCAAGAAAGGGAAGGAAATCTGCTGCCCTTACACCTCAAGGTGGTTACCCCTGAAATGGCCTAGCAAGCCACTCAGTTGTGACCAACTGCTACAAAGCCTAAAAGGAATGAAACCGGGCAGATCAACAGGCATTGGACTGAGGCATTGGGAATAACAATGGCACATGCAGCCCTGTCAACCCTGCAAAGTCCTCCTTACTAACATCTGGGCCCATTCACAACTCCTCAGACACCGAAGCAGTCCCATGTCCAAATGCAGCAAGACCTGCACAATATCCAGGCTCGGGCTGACAAGTGGCAAGTAATATTCACGTCACACAAGTGTCAGGCAATGAGCATCTCCAACAAGAGAGACTTTAAAGATCTCCCTCTGACCTTGACATTCAATGACATTACCATCACTGAATCCCCCACTATCACATCCTGGGGGGTTACCATTGACCAGAAACTGAATTGGACCAGCCATGTAAATACTGTGGTTACAAGAGCAGGTCAGAGGCTGGGAATCCTGCAGCGAGTAACTCACCTCCTGACTCCCCAAAGCCTGTCCACCATCTACAAGGCACAAGTCAGGAGTGTGATGGAATACTCCCCACTTGCCTGGATGAGTGCAGCTCCCACAACTCTCAGGGAACTCGACACCATCTAAGACAAAGCAGCCCACTTGATTGACACTCTTCCAAACACATTCACTCCCTCCACCACCGATGCACAGTGGCAGCAGCATGTACCATTTACAAGATGCACTGCAGGAATTCGCCAAGGCTCCTTAGACAGCATCTTCCAAACCCATGATCGCTATCATCTGGAAGGACCAGGGCAGCAGATAGATGGGAACACCACTACCTGCAAATACCCCTCCAAGCCACACACCATCTCAACTTGGAAATATATCGCCGTTCCTTCACTGTCGCTGGGTCAAATCCTGGAACTCCCTCCCTAACAGCACTGTGGGTGTACCTACACCACATGGACTGCAGCGGTTCAAGAAGGCAGCTCACCACCACCTGCTCAAGGGCAACTAGGGATGGGCAATAAATGCTGGCCTAGCCAGTGAAGCTCACATCCCGTGAACGAGTAAAGAGATATAGCTATGTCCCTAACCAAGCTGGTCCGGTACGGCTACAACACTGGTATCTAACAGCAAAGTGATGGAAGGTGTCATTGGCAGTGCTATCAAGCGGCACTTATCTGCTCACAGACGCTCAGTTCGAGTTACCTTAGGGACACAGCTCCTGATCTCATTACAGCCTCAATGGACAAAAGAGCTGAACTCCCAAGGTGAGGTGAGAGTGACTGCTTTTGACATCAGGGCAGCATTTGACCGAATGTGGCATCCAGGAGCCCTTGAAAAATTGAAATTAATGGGAATTGGGTAAATCTCTTTATGGTTGGATTCATACTTAGCACAAAAGAAGATGGTTGTGGCTGTTGGAGGTCAATTGTCTCAGTCCCACGACATTGCTACAGGAGTTCCTTAGGATAGTCTCCTTGGCTCGATAATATTTAATTTTTTCATCTTCTCTCCATCATACAGTCAAAAAGTCACTGATGATTGCACAATGTTCAGCACCATTCACAACTCTTCAGATACTGAAGCAGTCCATGTCCATATGCAGCAAAACCTGGACAGTATCCAGACTTGGGCTGATAAGTGGCAAGTAACATTTGTGCCACACAAGTGTCAGGCAAAGAACCTCCTCAACCATCAATCGCCCCTTGCCATTCAATGGCATTTCCATCACTGAATTCCCACCATCAACCTTTTACTGACCATTTATCAGAAACTGAACTGGACCAGCCATATAAATCAAAAACAAAAATACCTGGAAAAACTCAGCAGGTCTGGCAGCATCTGCGGAGAGGAACACAGTTAACGTTTCGAGTCTGCGTGACTCTTCAACAGAACTAACCATATAAATACTGTGGCTACAAGAGCAGGTCAGAGGCTGGGAATCCTGTGAAGAGTAACTCACCCCTGACTCCCCAAAGCCTGTCCACCATCCAAAAAAAAAAGCCACTGCATCTCTTTCCAGAGCTGCTTTGCAGAGGAATATTCCAGGAGAAGGTGGATGACAGCCTCTTCCCCCTCGCTGCCATTTCGAGGGCAATGTGTGGAGGGGATAAGGCTTGAGGTGTGTAGGGAGGGTCTAACAGGGAGGGCCCTTCTCACCATTAGCCAAGCTATGTCTTGGAGCACGTTTAGAAGTTCTGGCTGAGTGTAAGAGTATCAGCTCACTATTCCATACCATTCCCTGTGCTCCAATGTACCTAGTGCCCAGTCTCTGAGCACAACCCAGAGTGTCCATTTCTTTCTCAGACCCCCATTCCCCAGCACACAGTGACTTGGCCTTTAATCCTCTGCCTCTGTTTGCTGAGCAGGGCCTTGTTTGTTTACTCTGGTGTTAGGTGTGTTTGAACAATTTCTAAAAGGAACAGCAGTCCCAGTTTCTCACCAGCCAAAGAAAACACCTTTCAAAAGCCCCCCTGTGAAGTGGTAACAGGCTCAGGGAGCTAGGGAGCTGTTTGCAGCCTGTGATTTACTCTTTTCCTGTGAGTTGTTTGCTCATCACTCTACACTGTTAAAGTGAGAACGATCACATTACACTTGAGGTGGGAGCAGTTTGGCAGTTACCCGTTTGTCTAAAGAGATCTTGAAACTAATGCCTTGTTCAATAAGAGTGCAGGTTTCTTGGAGGGGAGACATTCTGGGAGAGAGAGCATATTTTTATTTCTTATTCACCAAGGTCTGGTGAATAATTTTCCAGAGTATTTAACGATGAGCTCAGGCCTCCTGCCTCCCAGTCATTTGGCAAGTTATCTATTGCCCCCAAGTAATGCCACCTCTGCCCCCATCCATATATCCTCATCCCATCACACCCCAGCCATTACTCCCCAACCTGTCCCTCCCCAACATCCCTCCCCCAACTGTCTCTCCCCCACCCATCACCCCCATCCGTCCTTTCCCCACATGCCACTTTCCCATCCATCACTCCCCCACCTGTCACTCCCCCACTCCTCTCTCTCCCCCACTCCTCTCTCTCCCATTCATCTCTCCCCCATGCATCTCTTCCACATTCGTCTCTCCCCCACCATCACTCCCCCACTCGCTTCTCCCCCACCTGTCACTCCCCAAACCACCACTCCTCTCCGGCACTCTCCCATCTATCTCTCCCCACTCACCTCTCCCCCACTCACCTCTCTCCCATCCATCTCTCCCCACTCACCTCTCCCCCACTCACCTCTCTCCCATCCATCTCTCCCCACTCACCTCTCCCCCATCCATCTCTCCCCCACTCACCCCTCTCCCATCCATCTCTCCCCACTCACCTCTCCCCCATCCATCTCTCCCCCACTCATCTCTCTCCCATCCATCACTCCCCACTCACCTCTCCCCCATCCATCTCTCCCCCACTCACCTCTCTCCCATCCATCTCTCCCCACTCATCTCTCCCCCATCCATCTCTCCCCACTCACCTCTCCCCCATCCATCTCTCCCCACTCACCTCTCCCCCATCCATCTCTCCCCCATTCACCTCTCTCCCATCCATCTCTCCCCACTCACCTCTCCCCCATCCATCTCTCCCCACTCACCTCTCCCCCATCCATCTCTCCCCCACTCACCTCTCTCCCATCCATCTCTCCCCACTCACCTCTCCCCCATCCATCTCTCCCCCACTCACCTCTCCCCCATCCATCTCTCCCCCACTCACCTCTCCCCCAACCTGTCACTCCTCCACCCATTATTCCCCCACCATTATTCCCCCACCTGTCTCTCCTCCACCCATTATTCCCCCACCTGTCTCTCTCCCTCACATCTCTCCCCACCCGTCTCTCCCCCACCCGTTATTCCCCCCACCATCATTCCCCCATCTGCCTCTTCCCCACCTGCCTCTCTCCCACCCGTCTCTCCCCAACCATCTCTCCCCACCCATTATTCCCCCATTATTCCCTCACCCATCACTCCCCCATCCGTTACTCCCCCACCCATCACTCCCCCACCTGTTACTCCCCCACCCATCACTCCCCCACCTGTTACTCCCCCACCCATCACTCCCCCATCCGTTACTCCCCCACCCATCACTCCCCCACCTGTTACTCCCCCACCCGTTACTCCCCCACCCGTCAGCAGCAGCAAAGGCAGAGGAGAAGTCCTAATAGGGAGCCTCTGACCTTTGCTAAGAAGAATGTTCATTCTGTCAAATCCTAGGGGAGAGTTTCCTAACAGACAGTAACCGTCCAGTCTCTCGTCTCATATCCTCAAGCACAGCTTTATCCTGGAGATATCAAGCCTGCACCATTCCGTGATTTCATTGTGGAGTTGTGCAATCACGCCTCTGTCATGCCAGGTAACCTGGGAAGCATGGCATTGCTACGGGTTACCGTGTGCCACACTCGGATGAACGGACGGATCTGTGGGTGAGCAGCTGAGTGGACCAGGTAGATGGTCATTAGATGCAAGCTGCTGTTCTTTTTGCTTCGGACATAGTTTGAGGATCCTGATTGGATGTTCGAATGAAAATAGACTCAGCAGGTGCTAGGGCTGAAATGAGCGGGAGGGAATGGTGTGCGATAGTGGGGAGACAGTAAAACGCCAGCCTGCATGCTCAACATTTACAATCACGTGGCACTCACCAGCTTTCCCCATTTCTGCCCTTCCGGACTGTGGTGTTCTCTCTAAAGAGTTTAGCAGGACACACAGTGTGGACACCGTCAGCTCGGATGTGGTCCTTGGAGGAGGCAAGAGATTGAGAGCTGAAGGGAATCTTAAAGAAACAGTTTGCTTAACATCAGAGATAGGAAAGATGCTAGAACGTTGGCTAAGAGCTCAGAACCTAAATACTTCAAACCAGAGCATGTGATCTCAGAAAATGAGATGGCTCAGTGGGTAGCCCTCTCACCCCTTGAGTCAGGAAAGCTGTGGGCTCAAGTGCCACTCCGCATAATCCAGTTAGGCACGGCCGTGAAGGAGTGCTGCACTGTTGGAAGTGCCAATTTTATGGATGAGATGCTAAACCGAGACTTTGGGTGGAATCATCCCAGGTTTGCGCAAAGTGCAGTCATGGACGAAAATAAAGAGGTTTTACCCGCCGGCCGCAATGGCGGGTTTTCATGCTGTATCGTCCCATTCCCGCCTCATTAATTATGCAGCCACAGGAAAGACGCCAGCTCACTGGCAGGTGGCCTCTGACTAACCCACCAAGTCACTACCTCACGCCGGGCGCCATATTTAAACTGCAGCCGCACGCACACCTCAATTCTTGCAGCCCAGGAATACTCCGGTGGAGACCTGGCCCCAAAGCCAAGAACAGTGCAGCCACCCCCAACCCCCCCGATTCAGTGACGCATCCCTGAGAAGCCTTCTGAACACCATGGAGGCCCACCACAAAGTCCTCCACCCCCGCTCTGGTTGCAGGAGGCCCATCAGTCTCACCGCTCCGGCTGGGAGGCGATGGTAGAGGTGGTCAGTGCCAACACTGCACACAAGAGGTTGGTCATCCAGTGCAGAAAGAGGATGAATGATCTCATCTGTGCCCCCAGGGTAAGGCAACCATCTCATCACTGTAAACTCACACACTCCACAAACCCATCACACACTCGCTGGCATCTCACTCACTGCCAGCTCAAGGGACATCACCACTCACTGTCTCACACACACCCTCACATCTCCATCTGGCTGGTCTGGTGGGTAGAGACCTGCCTGTGAGCCCCTCTGAAAGTGATGTGGTGCTGCCTGTGAAGCCTGGTACTGATGCCCACGAGTGCTGCCCAAAGCAAGGTAGGCAAACAAACCTCGAAGTCCCGAGTGAAGTGCAGCTCGCCAGGTGCAGGTCACTTATGTACAGTTGTGAAACACGTTGATGTGATTACCGGATGATCCAGTGTGAGCGGATGATTCCGGCGAGCAGGGCCTATATTGAGATGCTAAAGTATTGAAATTCGGCTCCTGAAGTCCAGTGACGGGAAACGTGGCCCACCATTGACCGGGTGGAGCGGACGATCGCAAACCAGTCTCACAACAGCATGAAACCGATTTTTGGCCTTCTGGCCATATTGTCATAATGCCATAATGCAGGTAGAGGCCCACCACTATGCCCAATGCCAACAGGGCTGGCAAATTCTGGCCTTGTCTGCTCTCTCCGAAAATCCCATGGCACGATTCTAAGGAGAGCAGGGCAGCTCTCCTTGGTGCCCTGGCCAATATTTATCCCTAAATCAACAACAAGAACAGATCATCTGCTCATTATCACAATGCTGTCTGTGGGAGCTTGCTGTGTGCAAATTGGCTGCTGCATTTCCTACACTTCAAAAAGTGCATCCTTGGTTATGGAGCACTTTGAGATGTCCTCAGCTGGTGAAAGGTGCTAGCAATTGACCACCTCATTGAGATACCAGAGGGTGGCCAATCCCCTTACCACCTTAAACTGAGATAGGATCAGCAACGGGAGGAGGGAAGTGTCACAATTTGAGTTGTGGGGGGGACGGGGTGATGGGGTGGGAAGGGGGGGTGGGGTGAAGAAATGAATTGGGATTTACGATATCACTGGCAACGCTGGAAGGTGGTTATATTCTCCAATGTATGATTCTACAATCGATTGTCTGTTGGCAATAGCAATAGCGTGCATCCCCAGTAATCCCCTCCAATGGAGATATTCCGGGATTGACTGCATCCTGTCGACTGGACTTGCTTTGATAATCACGCTAGGAAACCACGATCAAACACTGGCTGACCCATGCAATGTTCTGCCCAACAATTCTTATACCTCTGAAGAAGAGTCATACGGACTCGAAACGTTAACTCTGTCCCTCTCTCCACAGATGCTGTCAGAACTGCTGCGTTTTTCCAGCATTTTCTGCTTTTTCATTCTTAATACCTCTCCTGTATCCATATTCAGATAAAACATCAATACTGGCTTGCCTGTCCTTTGAGATGAGGGTCACTGACAGGTTTAGGGAGCCTCAGTGGCTGTATTTTAAAGCAAAGTCATTAACCCTTCGACCCTGGGTCCCTCTGCAGCCTTAATTGAACACCATCTACTGTGGCTTATTATTAACAGAGCAGGAGTAACTCGCACTGACAACATTTCACATGCTGAAGAAGGTACATTCATCTGCATCGCAGTTACTTGGGGTCAGTGAAAGCTGAGACCCAAAGAGAGACCTCCCTACACATCCATAATTCAACAACTAACCAACCGTTATCTTGTGCAGTGTAAACTAACCCCTTCCCCAGCTCACACTAGCTCCCATCAATCACAGGGTTATACTGGGTGATTCTGTCACTTGGCTTACGGAGGTGCAGGAGGTAACCTGATAGTGCGGTGTGAGGCTTGTGGGCATGTCATATTCTCAGAGTACAATCGGGCAGTTAGGAGTGAAACAAATCCCAGCCCCGACAGATAAAAAAACCCTTGCGCCTGAAGTCAGAACTCAAAATATCGGGACTTATTCCCCGGGACCCAGGAGATTAAGTTTCCACTCCAGTCTGGAATGCTTGGGACTGAGTCATTTCTGGATATCGTAGTTTACTGGATTATAGAATGTTGTTCAAATGCCTAACTAGAACCAGAAAACAATATTGAAATAAATATTTACCTGAAGCACAAAACAGTAAAACTCGGAAATGAAGGGGACCAGTAAAACTTGTCCAAATTGGTCTTGGATACCTTAGAGTGAACCTCCAGTGTTACTGGTGCCAATATTATTGATTCTTACTGGGATTTGAAAATTTTGAACTGGTCTTTTTTCTACTGAAGCAGGGATAAAAAAAATGTTTTCCTTATCCAATTGCTGTATCTTTCATGTTTCAGCTCCCGATGTATTGCACTAAAACCATGCTAAAGACACTGAGGACATGCTTTGTCCTGTTCAAAATATCGCCAGACAATTGGTGTTTCCGAACAATAGAGGTATTGCAGTGGGCAGCTTTTCAAACTACTGGGGGGGGCAATTAAATTGTTCATTCCCAGGGAACCCGAGGTTATTACCTTACTGAGAGAAATCTGGCTCTTAGGGAGAGCTCTCCTGCTCCACGTGACAGGGCCTTTTACGAGAGGTGACCTTATTGAAACGTATAAGAGGGGACTTAACAGGGTGGACACTGAAAGGACATTTCCCCCTGTGGGAGAGACTAGAACTAGAAGAGGCAGTTCAGAAATAAAGGGGATCTCCATTTCAGACGGAGATGAGGAGAATTTTTTTTCTCTCAGAGGGCCGGAAGCCTGTGGGATTCTCTTCCCAAAGAACGGTGGAGGCTGGGTCATTGAATTTATTGGGGGTGGGTGGGGGGGTGCGGGGTGAGCAGAAAGTGGATTTGAGGCCACAGTCAAGATCAGCCACGATCTTATTGAATGGCAGAGCAGGCTCGAGGGGCCGAATGGCCTTCTCCTGCTCCTAATTGGTATGCTCGCATGTCCACCTGAGGACAGATAGGATTTGTGGCTAGGGCACCTTCAACGGGGCAATTTGGTGCCCAGCGTGAAGTTTTGTCCTGTGATAAAAGCAAAATACTGCGGATGCTGGAAATCTGAAGCAAAAACAGAAAGTGCTGGAAAAACTCAGCAGGTCCGACAGCCTCTGTGGAGAGAGAAACAGAGCTAACGTTGCGAGTCCGTATGGCTCTTCGAGTTAACTCTGTCTATATTTTGCTCTTACTGCCTTTGTGAAGTGGGATTTGAACCCGCGACATTCTAACAATTAAAGGTGAGATTGGTGCCCACTAGCTACATAAAGAAGAAATATAAAACCTGTGCTGACACGTCGGGTTAATAGAATGTGGGAAGCTTTGCTCTAAGTGACTTTGAGCGAGGAACCAACCAAGAGATTTGATAAGGGATGAAAATTTAAAAAAAGCAAAATACTGCAGAGACCGGAAATCTGAAATTCAAACAGAAAATGCTGGGAATACTCAGCAGGTCAGGCAGTCTCTGTGGAGAGAGAAACAGAGGTAATGTTTCATAGGGTCGCAGGAGGGAATCTTGCAGAAGTGACAAGGGGTTGGCCTTTTGAAAGCTCCATGTGCACAATGGTCAAACTCTTCGACAAAGAGGATGGAGTTCTCCTGATATCTGGGCCAACATTCCACACTTAACTAGCGCCATCAAAAACCTATAGGTTCCTGCCTCCATGGGAGGTCAAGGGTTATGGGGGTCAGACAAAGGAAGTGGAGTTGAGACCACAATCAGATCAGCCGTGATTTTATCGAATGGCAGGGCAGGCTCGAGGGGCTGAATGGTCTACATCTGCTCTTAATTCTTACATTCATGTATGTAACATTGTCACTGTAACGACACACTTCAATGCTGCGTGCAAATTGGCTGCACCTTTTAACCATCTCCTAACAAAGGGAGTGTACTGCAGCCTGTGTAGACGTGGTGAGTCCCAACTCTTTAGTCAGCAGCTCTGGGCCAGACATAAGCCCAAGATATGAAATGTCTGCTGTAGCTCAGTGTTGTCATTTAATCACAAAGTTGTGGCTTCAAAACCCACAGTAGAGACCGGCAAAATCTAGGTTGACACTCCTGTGTGATACTGAGGGAGTGCCACATTGCCAGAGGTGCCACCTTTTGGATGAGGTGTAAAACCAAAGTCCCATCTGCCCTCTCAGGCGATCTAAAGGTTCCCGTGAGATGAATCAAAGAGTAGAAGAATCCTTCCCAATGCCCTCACCCAAGAGGTTAACACATTGCTACGTGTGGAATCTTGCTGTGCGCAAAGTGGCTACTGTGTTTCATTTCAAAAGTGCTTCATTGGTTGTGAAGTGCTTTGGGACATCCTGAGGTGGTGGAAGGTGCTATATAAATGCAAGCTGTTGTCATATTAATAGACTCGCCATATCTTTTTTTTAATGTTGTACCTGCTAAGTGCTGGGAAAGCAATGCACTATGAAACCCTCCGCTCCCTCGTCTGCTATTTATAGTTTATAACTTAAACCGCACTCGGATTGAATGTTTATTCCTCCCCCTTCTCAAGTCCAGGCTTGTGAGACAAGTAGAACAATAAAAGTTCGCAGGATTACCAGATGTCATGTTTGTACAGTCACAGTCCAGTTTGTAGGTGAGGTGGCTGCTACAGAACGCGAGAGAGAGAGAGCGAGAGAGAGAGGAGAGAGAGAGAGGAGAGCTAGGTGAAGCTTGCAGATGTCAAACACTGAGAAAAAAAATAGATTCGTCATCAAAATAAAATTGGACAGTCTGGCGCAAAACAACACGGCCTTTATCCCTTTTTGTGCTTGGCAAAGGGCGATAGCCCAAAGCAGAGGCTGTGATAAAGCCCACAGGAACCTGGTGCTGCACCTATACTCAGCCCTCGCCCTGCAAGAGAGACCATTGGGTCAGGTGCTGGCACCTGCACCATACCTGCTTCACTATTCCTACACGGATTATCACCGGTTGTGCTCACTCGTCGCGTCCACAGAAAGTACAAATCCTATGGGAATGTTCCAAGATAGATCGCTCGGCATCCACCTCAGGGAAGTCTCATTTCCTTGAAGTGTCTGGAGTGTGTCCTTCCTGTGCACTGTGTCTGTCCCTCTCCGGTAGTACGCGCCAAGCTGCAGAAAGTGCCACCGTTGCTGGGAACAAAGCAGGGATACTAGGTGTCATCTCTGGCTCCGGGGTCGTGCTCTCACTTCCGGGTCATAAGGTCATGGGTTCAAGCCCCGCTCGGTAACTATCCCTTGACCAACATCCCTAAACGCAGGCTATCTGGCCGTTATCACTTTGTCGTTTGTGGGATCTTGCTGTATACAAACAGGCTCCAGTGCTCCGTACATTGCAGCGCTTCAAAAATAGCTCACAGGCTGGGAACGTGAAAGAAGCTGTACGAATGTGAGTTCTTCCCTTCCAACTGTCGCCTGCTTCTCTTGTTGCAGCCACTGATTGGGCTCATAGCAGGAAGGGCTCCCTAATGCCCTTTAGGGAGGGAAATCTGCCACCCTTACCTGGTCTGGCCTACATGTGACTCCAGGCCCCATAGCAATGGGGTTGACTTTTAGCTGCCCTCTGAAATGGCCCAGCAAGCCGTTCAGTTCAAGGGCAATTAGGGATGGGTAACAAATGCTGCAGCGACACCCATATCCCATGAAAGGACAAGAGGAGTGCCTTATGGCCAGCGGAGTACTGTTATAATGTGGGAATGGGGCAAGGACACTAGGAAAAACTCCAGAATAGTGACCCCCCGATCCATTAAACCCACCTGAGAGGGCAGGCATCTTGGTTTGACGCCTTATCTGAAAGGCAGCACCTCCAGCAGTGCAGCACCCCCTCAGTACTGGGGGTGTCAGCCTGGTTTATGTCGCTCAGGGGTTTAGAGAAGGTGCGCCGGTCTCTGAGGTGAGAATGTCACTGTTGAGTCCGGGCTGCCTTCACTGAGGCTCTCAGTGACTCCTAGCCACATCAATTTGCTGAACCTTACGGGGATGATACTCCTAAAAGTAAAATGCAATAAGAAGCTGGTATTCTTAGGGGCAAACACACTTTTTTGGCGTTTCTTTCCTTTAGGCTAGACACCAAGTTTACTTCACAAGCAATTACAATTCACCTGACAGAGTCCCATACAAAAATACGGAAGCTAAACAAAACCATCGGCTGGAAAAATAAACAAACTGTTTCGCAAACTAAACAAGTTCCCAGCTCGCTATTGAGCAAGAGCAAATGTAGAACATTCCTCGAACCAAAAACAAAAATACCTGGAAAAACTCAGCAGCTCTGACAGCATCTGCAGAGAGGAACACAGTTAACGTTTCGAGTCCGTATGACTCTTCAACAGAACTAAGGAAAAATAGAAAAGAGATGAAATATAAGCTGGTTTAAGGGGGAGTAGGACAGGTAGAGCTGGATAGAGGGCCAGTGATAGGTGGAGATTGCCAAAAGATGTCACAGACAAAAGGACAAAGAGGTGTTGACGGTGGTGACATTCATCTCCATTTTCCTCCCATCCCAGCCCTTAGGCCCAAATCCACACAGAGTCACGGTCTCACGGACAAAAGAGGAGACAGCAAACATGACCTTATGTGTGGCAAGGCCCCGGATATTGATATTTTTATATTTGCTAATTGTATATCAATTGTACTTAACTGTATGGAGGTCACGGGCATTAACTGGAGATTCACTGGAGATTCTCCCATTGCTTCGATGGGTGAGTGTTCAACAAAGTGACCAGTTGTTCGCTGTCTAGGTTAATGGGTTAGACTCATAGAGACATAGAAACTTGGAGCAGGGGTAGGCCATTCGGCCCTTCGAGCCTGCTCCGCCATTCAATGTGATCATGGCTGATCATCCAACCCACTCATGTGTGATGCTGAACCAGATCCTGATTTTCAAGGCCCTATTGCAGGTATTGGGCCATCCAATCGGATTGCCATCCGGCTCCTAGTTACTTACCTGGAAACGAAGCCACTGCTGGCTCACTCGACCTTCTGACCCTGGCCGGGTGAAAACAGTGCAGGGCAGTGGGATCCCCGAGGCCGTGTGTGGAGGGCTGGAACCTCGGAGGTAAGGCAGCCGCCTCCCCTTTTTGTTAATGGCACGAGCTGCCCTGAAGCAGGAAAGTTTAAAGGTCCTGACCCTTTGTGAAGCCGGTTAGAAGGTGAGTTTGTAAGATAAGTGGGTAGGATTGGGAATGTCAGGTCATCAGTGGTTGGGGGAAGGTCATAGAGAGTGGTGGTCAGTGGGGGCTGGTCAGTTGGGGGGGGTCAAATATTCAGGGCGTTGGTCATGGGGGCTCAGGTGGTCAGGGGGTGGTCAGCTGGTGGGTGGGGAGGATAGTCGGTGGGGGGGGAGGGAGGTGTTGAGTCATGGGGTCCCGTGCAGGGCCAGGGGTTCCTATGGGAGGTTGGAGGGCAGTCATGGGTTGGGGAGGATAGATGGCAGTTCCTATGGGGGATCAAGAGGTAGTCAGGGGGTGGGGGGGGTTAGTGGGGGGGCCTGGGGGTTAGTTGATGGGGTCGGGGTTGGGAAGAGTCCAGTGTGGGGGTTGGGATGGGTTGGTACTATAGATACCCAGAAGTTAAAAGTGGTTTTAATTCTTCTAACATTTCCTGGGTAGCTATTACAGTAAGACAATTGGAATTATCTGAAGTTTGTGATTAACATTGCAGTTTTGGATGGTTCCCAGTGCAGTGCAATTGCCCAACAGGAGTTTGAATTTCCTGGGCAATTGCCATCAGTTCTTACCTGGGGATTTCCAGGAGTGAGGGGGGGGTCATTCCCCACCCTATCTTTGTGATGGCCCCCTCCCACGCCCCCGATATACTGCCCTGGAACTCGGAAATTACAGGCCATTGCGTATGAAGCTACTGTTGGCGGAGTGGTTGAAGGAACTGGCTTTGCCGCTTACTCGCTGGTCCTGCAGGGACGTGACTCTCTTCTCTTCAAAGGTTGAGATTGCTCAGTGACAGAGGCTTCTCTATTTGGATCTGACCAGGGTTACCTTCTCCCCGTGTAGCGGGGTCCAACTCTGAGATTGGCTTTCGCAATGTCTTTGTCACTGAGTTTGGGATGTCCTGTGGTGGGGGTTCCTGTGCTCAGCTGGCTGTAGAGCCTGTTGGTCTTTGGTCTGCAGGAATCCTCCATGCTATACATACGGTTGATTCAGTGAAGCTGAATGCTGAGGAGCATGCTGTAGAAATAAAGCACATTGCAAGAATGTGGGTGTTGGGGCTCCTATAAGCAGGAAAAGACTGAAACTGGGGATGTTGGTGGGGGACGTGAATGTTTGCAATGTGTATCTATGTAAATAAATGTTTATAAAGGTGTATCGATATTGGCTCCAGTTATATTCTTTGTCGCTGGGCTTTCTGAAATGTAACTATATTTATAGATAAAATATCTTGCATTTTATGTGCATTCATCATACTTCTAGCATCAAAGACATGAGAGAAAAATGAGAATCAGCAATTTCTTGCTAATTGCTTCAGGCCCTGAGCTGAGAATTTCCAAGCAACTGCCTGAGGACAAATGCCTGTCAACTCCGCCAATTAACCACAACTTGACGTCAGACTGGGTTTTGAATGAGGTTCCATGCCCTAAAGGAACAGGATGACTTAAACATATTTCCACCGAATGATCAGAATGTTATGAAACATCATTCTAAATAGCACGGGGTGGGAAGAGGGAGGAAGGGATTGCATTTGTATATCACCTATCACAACCTCGGAACACGCCAAAGCATTTAAAAACAAATGAATTGCTGCCATGTAGGAAAAATAGCAGCCACGTTGCGCACAGCAAGCTCCCACAAATATATATTGGTTCACACTAAACTCTTGCGATTGTTTGAAATTTGGAATTCTCGCATTTATCCTGATGAGCGCGAGGTGAAGAGCTTCGGCGATATGTCTCTCTCTTCGGCCCTGTTCCCCCTGCTTTTCTTCATAGCAATGCCATTAGAGGGCAGACCTCACCCGAAACTATGACACCGTGGTGGCAGCCTAGGGTAGGGTTTTCCGCTTGGCGTGCCGGCGTGCGCCCAGCATGCCCGAGAGTGAAATAATGTGCGAGGACCTCGGGCGAGTGTCCTGACATCATCGTCCACTGGCGCAATATTTCGGTCGGTGGGTGCGGGCGAGAGTCAGCAGTGCGCCCGCTGACAATTAAGAGGCCTATTAAGGCCGTTAACCAATTAATTTAGTCCTATTTTTACTAAACCTTACGGCTGCTGGGCTCTGGATTTTTTAGGAAGCCTCATCTGCGGGTGAGGTTGAGGTTTCTGACATTAATTGGAACAAAATGTTTTCACATCGTTTTTATTCTGTTTCTGTCCATGTGCTATGTGGGGACATTTTCCTCCGATTTTCTGACTTACACGATCGCCCTCCTCCAGCCCCCACCCCAGCAGCGCGGAGCTTCTCAGCGCGCCTTTGAGGCTGGCCGGCCATTCATTGGCCGACGGTGGGCTGTTTCCTGGCAACTCCCCCCCCCCCACCCCCCCAAAGGCCCGCCCACCCGGAAGTCCCGCCCCTAGATGATTTCTGTGCTCGGTTCCCTGAAGTGAGACTTGGGCCGGCATCTCCTGGTGCAGGGGCGAGAGTGCTACCCACCGTTTCGTGGCCGGCACTGTAAGAGTAAGTGTAAGAAAGTGAAGGTGGTTCGAGTCGAATCCTCGTGATTCATGGGGCCACTCGATCGGCGCTCCATCCATCACCTTAAACATTCACTCCTTCCACCACCCGGTGCACAGCAGCTGCAGAGTGCACCGAATACAAGATGGACTGCATCAAGTCGCCGAGACTTATTTGACAACACCTCCCAAACTCAGGGCCTTCAATAGCCAGAAGGACCAGGTCGGCAGGCAAGAGGGAGCACCTTCTAGATTTCCCTCTAAGTCACACATCCTAACCTGGGGACTGCATCGCTGTTCCCTCAATGTCACCGGATCAAAAGCCTGGAACTCCCTCCCTAACAGCTTCGCCACACAGACCGCAGTGGTTCAAGCGCCAACTCCTGCAGGGCGTAGAGAGGTGGGCAATAAGCGGCAGCCAGGCCAGTGACACCCACATCCCGGGAATGAATTTCTGAAAAGCACCTCCACGGGAAACTCAACACGGTTTGACAAAACCGAACCTCCGTCCTGGCCGGTATATCTTAGTGCCACACTGGGCAGTGCCTTGAATTGTGGAAACCCAGCAGATTGGCAGATCATAGAGGCAGCTGTAAAAGATGAAAGCTCTGTTCCTTTCAGCCACTGTTTGTGAGACCAGGATGTTAAGGCCTTCAATCAATAACCAGGTATTGAATTGAACAAGGGCACTAGTCCCAGGAAATGGGCACTGGGGGAGTATCATGTTTTACTGTTGATTAGCAGTTTCCCCACCATTCCCTGGGAAACAGCAACAAGGATCAATGATATAAGTCCATAACTGCAGCCTACTTCTTAGCAACTTATCAAACAGTGTGTCTGGACCAGAACCTACTCTCCCACGCAAATAGCTCAGGGTCAGTGCTGGGCTACCACCTCCTGATACATTAGCCATTAGCGTGGATGTGTTCTACGCCAGTGCTTTGCCACTGATTGGCATTGCTGGTTGTTAAGTGTCTGCACTTTACCTGAGTGAGTTTGTGAGTGAGTTCTGCTACAGATCGGGTTTGAGATCTCAGTTAGAGCCAAGTCTTTTACTTGATCTGGCTAATTTTCACTGTCAAAGGTTAGTTTTTTTGCCTTTCTGTCTCTGAGACTAATTAAAGTCGTCCTGGTTGACATGAACTCAATGGACACGGACCAGTGATGGATCCTGGGACATAGCTTCTTTGCAATCGCAGAGTGATGGGGAAGGAGCAGGGAAGCGGGACCAATTGCACAGCTCTTTCAAAGAGCCAGCATTGGCTGAATGGCCTCCTTGCGTGCTATATGGTTCTGTGATTGAAGTTTCTGCAGTTTCGGAAGTGGCTGGGTGCTGAGTCAGGCTGAGGGCCCCCTCCAGAGGCCTGAGCACAATTTCTACACTGATTCCCATGCAGTGGTGCGGGAATGCTGCATTGTCTTCAAGATGAGATGTTAATGGAGGTCCTGGCTGCTCTCTCAGGATCTAGGGGTACTATTTAAAGAAGAGCAAGAGAGCGCTGGTCAATGATTACCTCTTTACTTACGCCTGACATCTGGTCATTATCGCACTTCCATTTGTGGGATCTTGCTGTGCACAGATTGAATCTACATTTCAACAGTGACTACGCTTCACTGGCTGCACTTTGCACTGTCAGGAAAGGCACTATTGAAATGCAAGCCTTTCATTTTTTAAAGGCAGCACCTGCCAGCTCATGGTTTCCCCCGCTTTCAGTGGTGACCCATTGGAGTTGCACTCAACAAAACATCATAGCATTTGTATAGTGTAGCTTGGGACTGGATTAAAGGCTGCCAGGCCTGTCTGAGTGACATTCCCAGTTGAAGAACACTTTGCCCTATGGGAATTAATACAGATTGGGACCATTATCAGTGGCAGTTTTCATCCTGGTAGCCTGGAATGGATTTGAACCTGCCCTAGACATCAAAAAGTAGCATGTAGTCCACAACATTACCCAACTCCACAAGCCAGTCATTCAGTGACACAATAGTTAGATACTATTTCTTCACAATTGGGATCTGCAATTGAACCTAGTCCCAGTCTGCCTATTGACTATACGAGTCTCCATAAGGTGAGCTTGGGTCATCCCAGTTGCTAGGTCAAACCACAGAAACGATCCCCAAAAGGCAGTGGATCCTGTCTGAGGTTGAATCACAGAATCACAGAATCACACAGTGCAGAAGAGGCTCTTCGGCCCATCGAGTCTGCATTGACACGTGAGAAACACCTGACCTACCTACCTAATCTCATTTACCAGCACTTGGCCCACAGCCTTGAATGTTATGACGTGCCAAGTGCTCATCCAGGTACTTTTTAAAGGATGTGAGGCAACCCGCCTCCACCACCCTCCCAGGCAGCGCATTCCAGACTGTCACCACCCTCTGGGTAAAAAAGATTTTCCTCACATCCCCCCTAAACCTCCTGCCCCTCACCTTGAACTTATGTCCCCTTGTGACTGACCCTTCAGCTAAGGGGAACAGCTGCTCCCTATCCACCCTGTCCATGCCCCTCATAATCTTGTACACCTCCATCAGGTCGCCCCTCAGTCTTCTCTGCTCCAACGAAAACAACCCAAGTCTATCCAACCTCTCTTCATAACTTAAATGTTTCATCCCAGGCAACATCCTGGTGAATCTCCTCTGCACCCCCTCCAGTGCAATCACATCCTCCCTATAATGTGGTGACCAGAACTACACACAGTACTCCAGCTGTGGCCTCACCAAGGTCCTATACAACTCCAACATGATCTCCCTACTTTTGTAATCTATGCCTCGATTGATAAAGGCAGGTGTCCCATGTGCCTGGAGATGAGTAGAGGGAGGTTTACTCCTTATCTAACTGGGTTGCCCCTCGGCACAGCTGAGGCAGAATCTGAGTGCATTCCGATCCAGGACTCACATCTTTCCTCTTGGTGGGCAAACAAATTCATGAAGTGAATTTAAAATGAGGCTGAGGCAGATCTTACACCAAAGCACACGAGGCCGATGGAGAGGCAATATAAACCAAACGGGTGCTTCTGTAAACTCGCTGCAGGGACACAATGAAGCTGGAGTAAATGATTTTTTTAATTCATTCATGGGATGTGGGTGTCACTGGCTAGGCCATCATTTATTGCCCACCCCCAGTTGCCCTTATTCAGAGGGCAGTTAAGAGTCAACCACGTTGCTGTGGGTCTGGAGTCACGTGTAGGTCAGACCGGGTAAGGATGGCAGATTTCCCTCCCTAAAGGACTTTAGTGAACCAGATGGGTTTTTACAACAATCAACAATGGTGTCATGGTCATCATTAGACTTTTAATTCCAGATTTTAATTGGATTCAAATTTCATCATCTGCCGTGGGATCCAAACCCATTACTGTTGGTTTGTGGAATACCAGCCCACTAACAATACCAATATACCACTGCCAGCCCCTCCCCACTGCATTAATCTTCAAAGTTGGTAGGACAAGGTGGTGAGGCTGTTAAAAAAGCATTCAGAATCCTGGGCTTTATCAATAGTGGAGTAAAGTATTGGAGCAAAGACTTTCTGCTAAATCTTTAAAAATCACTGGAGCCTCTGCTGAGTTATCTCACATTTTCTGGGCATTGCACTTCAGAAAGGATGGCACAAACTTGCATAGGGTGAGGAGGAGATTTGTGAGATTGGCACCAGGGATGAGGGACTTCGGTTAAAGTGGAGAGACTGGAGAAGTTGGGATTGCTCTCCTTAGAGCGGAGAAGGTTAAGGGGAGATTTAATAGAGGCGTTCAGAATCATGAGGGGCTTGAGAGAATAATGAGGGAGAAACGGTTTTCATTGGTGGGGGAGTCAGTAACCGGCTAGAGAACAGAGAACAATTGGCAAAATGGTTTGGGGAATGGTTAGCAGGATGGTTTCTAATGCAGTGAGTTGTAATCTGGATTGCACAGCCAAAAATGGTGAGGAAGCAAATTCAACAGGAACTTTCAAAAGTGAATTGGACTATTGCTTATCCAGGACAAGATTGGCTTGGGGAAGGAGCGGAGGGATGAGTAGAATTGGATAGCTCTTTCAAAGAGCCAGCACGAACATGTGGCCTGAATGGCCTCCTTCTCTGCTGTAACTTCCCTCTCCTCAACAAACCAACCCACCATCCTTGTAAACTACCACCTCATCTCCAACCTCCCTTTCTTCTCCAAAACATTGAATATGTTGTCACCTCCCAAACCTGAGCCCATCTTTCCTGGAACTCCATC
>NC_054500.1:5356349-5428514 GCF_017639515.1 Carcharodon carcharias
GTGTGTGTGTGAGTGTGTGTGTGTGCGTGTGTGTGTGCATGTGTATGTATGTGTGTTTGTGAGTGTGTGTGTGTGTATGTGCGTGTGTGCATATGTGTCTGTGTGTACGTGTATGTGTGTGTGTGTCTGCGTGCATCTGCGTGCGTGTGTGTGTGTGTGTACGTGTGAGTGTGTGTACATGTGAGTGTGTGTGTGTGTACGTGTGAGTGTGTGTACATGTGAGTGTGTGTGTGTGTATGTGTGTGAGTGTGTGTGTGTGAGTATGTGTGTGTGCATGTGTGCGTGTGAGTCCGTATGTGAGTGCGTATGTGAGTGCGTGTGTGAGTGCGTGTGTGTGTGTGTGCGTGTGTGTGCTAACAGTCACCACACTTTAAAAATGAGAGTATGAAGAGCTTTAAGACATTTTGGAAAAATGTGATCATGTTTCTCAATCTGTTTTGGTTTGCCATCTCATCTGACACTGCAGCACTCCCTCAGGTTTGCATGGCGCAGCACCAGCCTATTTTGTGTGATGAAGTGAGCCTCAGACCCTAACCCTTCTGTACCCAAATCAAAAATGAAAGACCTTGGCTTTTACAAACTCAGGCCACCTTTGCAGTCGATGGAGCACTTGTCATGCAGTGTGGTCAGGAAATCAGCAGTGGATTTGTGCACAGCAAGGCTCCACAAACAGCAACGAGATGATGAGCACAATTAAATGTTCCCTTCATTCCTCCAGCTCTGGAGATTTCCATCACTCCAGCATCAGCGGCCGTGCCTTCAGCTCAGGCCCTCAGCTCTGAAGTTTCTACCCTGAACCTCTTCACATCTTTATCTCTCTCTCTCTTCCTTTAAGATGCTCCTTAAAACCCAATCCTTAAACCAAGCTATTGGTCATCTGTCCTTCATCTGCTTTTGCAGCTTGGTGTCAAAGTTTGCTTGTGAATACTTTAGAATGTTTTACTACATTGCCATTGCTATATAAATGCAAGTTGTTGTTGTTAGCATGGCCTTGAAGTGTTCTCAAAATTCCCACATTTTTCATATCATCAACAAGGATATGACTTTTGGACTTTTACCTGAAACCAGACAACAAGAGGAGACAGAATACGCATTCTTCCCTTTAAAACAATCAACCCAGAGAAAGACTTCATCTTACACGAAACTAAAGCCCATCAAAATCTTGCATAAATAATCACTACTAACTACTAGGAAGACAACAATCAATGCAATTATGCGAACCCACAATACTCCACATATACAATGGCTTTCAGTTCAAGACTAGTTATGGGGGCAGGAAGACAACGATAAACATCATACAAGCCCATTAAAAACAACGAGACAACAATCACCTGACGAGGCCCACCAAAAATCAGACAAAGAGCAAACCTTGATTTGGTTTCAGATAAGAAATTCGACAAAACAGTATAACTGGGCCAGCAGTTACGAAGGGGAGGCAGTTTTGGGCCGTGTGCAGTTGGGAGCAGTTAAAGCAGAGTTTAAGCAGGTAGCTGAGCCAAGCGGAGGGAGGAGCTCTGGAGGTTTGCAGGCCCACAGGCAACATCACAGTGAGCGGCATGGGGTGGCAGGCTCAACCAAAGACAACAAGGCAGCATCTGCAGCCCTCCACGAAGATCGACCACCCACAACCGCGCCCCCCACCCAACTGAAGAACCTTCGCCGATCCCATAGACCAGGACCATGTGGGGACGGCAGGCCCCAGAGGACACAAAGAGCGTCCCCCAAAACTGCAACTGGCTTACCTGGCTGGATTTCCAACTGTCAAGGAACCCTGGGTTGGTGAGCATGATCCCTGATCTCTCCTAGTTCAATTTAGTTAGGTTTTGGGGGTTGGACAAGGGTAAGGGGATTAGTAGCGTGATTTTCCCTCATTATGCCGTATGTTCCCCATTCTTAACTAAGTGTACTTTGTAGGTCTGTATAATCTCAGTGTAATCCTAATGTTATAAGTTCATTTGTGACTTCAATAAACCCAGTTTTTTTCTTGCACCAAAAGCAGTTGTCTGCTGCACTTTGTCACAACCCCCAAATAAATCCAGGGTCTAGGACCCAAGGAGTCGGAGTGATTCAAACCACTCAGAGGTCAGAGGTGAAGCTGACATCCACACACCACCGCCCCCTACAGCCTTGACCCTAAAGCAGCCATTTTGTCCTCAGATAGCTCCCTCACCTCTCAATGGGCTTACACCTCCCTGTCTCGGACCTCGCAAAGTTATACATCTCTCGCCACACCCTTCTGGTTCCCTGAAGCTGAATTCCTCTACAAAACATCCTACCTTCTGCCACAAGTGTTGGGGGAAGAGCTTCCAAAACTCTCCGGAACTCCGACACTAAGCCCCTCCACCTCTCTACTCCGCCCTCCTTATTAAAGAATAAAGCTCAAGATCCACTTTTCCAACCTGGCCCAGCATCATCTCCCCAAACCACCCTTCCACAGCTCAATGGCTTTTCCCCCATATTAACTGCGAAAGGGCATCCTTTAGCCTAAAGACATATTTTGGCAAAATGCGCTCGAGTTAATTTTAGGCTTACTTTCAAGGAGGGGTCATGAGCGGCAAATAAGCCGAAGTGTTGCGAGTGTTGGTGACCTCGCTGGGCGGCCAAACCAAGATGGCGGCTCAAGTATCTTAACATGGTGGCTTGTGGGCGTCAAGCCCAAAAACGCTGGGTTGCCATGGCTACCTCGATACATGATTACAGTACACACTGAACGAAATATTTACGCTCTGTTCTGGAGCCAAGAGCCTCCTGCGGGGTTCTTTTTTATCATTAGCTCGCCTTAAGCAGCTCCTAATTGTTATTTTTCAATCTGCATCCTGTTTTGATGCAATTTGCAACCTCGGCCAAAGCCGAGGATGTTTACCGCACAAGTTCATAGGCTGTTTGTGCTCTTGTGCCGTCTCACACTGCGGTCCACCACTCACATCCCAGATGCATTCACATCCCTTGACCCCTCCATTGCATCTGACTTGACATGCTGCATATCCGATGGAGGAGGTTTCCACCAGTTAAATATTGAGAAGATAAAGTCATTGCCTTTGGTCCTGGACAGTACCATTGATTCCATGCCTCTCCTGCTGGTGCCTGAGGCTGTTTGTAATCTCGAGAGCCCATTTGACTCTAAGGTGAGATCCTGACTCATATCCTCCCCATCTCCAAACACCACTCACTTCCACCTCCACAATGACACCCACCTCTGGCCCTGCCTCAGCCCAGCTACTGCCAAAAGCCACATCCATGCCTTTGTTACCCCTAAACTGGACTAACTCAATGCTCTCCTGCCTAGCTTCCTTCCTTGCCCCCTCCCTGAAATTCAGTTCATCCACAGCTCCCTGCCCATATCCCATTCCCAAAACACCCTTGCGCCTGACGCCGGACAATAGCTCCTGGACTGGAAAACCCCAAATCTAATTTCTCACCCTTGTGTTCAAACCTCTCTATTGGCCGCTTGCAACTCCTTGGGCAGTATTTTGTGCTCTTTCCCCACCCTTGGCGAGATTGGGGGCAGGGAGGGCATTTAATTGGAGGGAGGGTGACAGGTGGGGACCACTCCATCTTCCTGCTTCTACTCCAATTAAGACCTGTGGATGGCCTACAAACCCCGCCAGCAATTGCACTCTTAAAGGGCAATTAATGCCCAATTAAAGGCCTCTTCTTGCCACCTTTGGTATTAACCCAGTAGAGGGGGGGTCTGTTGCCACACGAGGAGTGTGACATGCAAACCTGTGCCCCCGGGTCCCCGGAAAGGCCTGTTGGTGACCTCAACTGCTGGACTGGCAACTAATACCGGCAAATAATCAAAGAGCAGGCAATGCGGATCTCTCATTGGCTCTCCAGCCTCTATCTCCTCCAAAAGATCCTCCCTTTATCTCTGTAACCTCCTCCAGCCCTTCAACATTCAAGAACTCCAATTGTGATGGCAAGATAAAGGGAGAAGGAAGTTCAGAAGATATAGTCATAGATATATCCAACAGAGAGAGAGAGAGAGAGAGGGGGAGAAGACATCTGACATCAGGTAGCACAGATTGTTCATGCCTTGTTCACCAGTAAATAATTTAGAATCACCATCCTTGCCCCAGCTCTGTGACTCACAATGGTTGATGAATAAAAATGGAGTGTTCACAATATCTTGCAAAACGTTAACTCCAGAGTCAGTTTGTGAGTATCCAATATGGTGGCAGCGGGAAGGCTGGTTATGAGCTTTATTGTTCGATTCTAATTGGTTCAATGCAGTCAGTGAAGCATTAGCATATATGGCAAATCGAGGCCCTGTCTGCCATCTCAGGGGGACGTGAAAGACCCCATGAGACTATTTCAAAGAAGGACATGGGTGGGGGAGAGGGTGGGGTGGTTCTCCCTGGTGCCCTCACTGATTTATCCCTCAGCCAGGATCATTGAAACAGGTCACATGGTCATTTGCTGTTTGTGGGATCCTGCTGTGCAGAAATTGCATGTTTCCTACAATGCAATCCTTCAAAAGTGCTTCACTGGCTGTAAAGCACTCCAGAGTGTGAGGAAAGCTATACAGCTGTCTTTCTTTCCTCTATCATATCCATGGCAACTGCTTGTAAGCATAGGAACGGTCTAACCACAGCGCCACCCCTCCGTCCACCCCCCCCGCCCCCCCATCACCCAGCCCAAGCAGAACCTTTTCTTCCAATATACAGGACAGTTGTTTGGGGGGAGAGGGGTAAGAGGCAGAATAAGTAAACGCTTTGCTAAAACGGTGATAACTATATTACCGGCTTTCCCCTCTCTTCTCATGCCCTTCTATTATGGACTGCACATCCCCGGCCACTGGCATCTCTCAACTGTTTTGCCTGACATGGCTACTCATTGTGTACAAGGGCCGGGAGGGGGTGGGGGTGTGTTTGCCAGTGTAGATAGCCAATGCGATAAAATTATGCGATAGCGCGCTTGCCTCTACTGCATGAGAGGGTGGGTCCAAATCCTGCTTCAGAAACTTGAGCACAATACCTGGGCTGACACTCTAGTGCAGGACTGAAAGATTATTGTTAGGATGTGACTTTAAACCGAGGCCCTATCTTCCCTCAGAATTGGATGTAAAAAGATCCCTTGGCCCTCTTAAGAAGTTGCCTTTGGTGTCCTGATCCTTAAGCAACATCACTAGAAACAGATCCACTGATTAATGTCACGTTACTGTTTCTGGGAGCTTGCTGTGTGCAAATTGGCTGCTGCGTTTCTGACATTACAACATTTCTAAAGGGATTCAAAGGCTGTAAAGTGCTCTGGGAGGTCCTGAGCTTGGGAAAGGCACCTTAGAAAGGTAAGTCTTTCTTTAAGCAGCCTGACTGTCAGACATCAGGTGTTGACAAGTTCTCACCCCTGGCAAGGCCAGCATTTGTAACCCATCCCTAATTGCCCTTGAGCTGAGTGGCTTACTGGGGTCATTTCAGAGTCAACCACATTGCAGTGAACCTGGAGCCATATGTAGGCTAGGCCAGGCCAGGTAAGGGTGGTAGATTTCCTTCGCTAAAGTGTACCAGATGGGTTTTTACAACAATTGATGCTAGTGTGTTCACTGTGGACTAGCCTTCAATTCCAAATTTATTAATTGAATTTAAATTCCACCAGCTGCTGTGGTGGGATTTGAATCCATGTCCCTAGGATATTAACCTGAGCCTGTGGATTACTAGTCCAGTGATATCACCACGATGCCACTGTCTCCCCTAATTGATTTAAGTGGAACAGTTTAACAAATAAGGTTAGTGGGATCGAAGCACTAACATGGTCTATTTTGAAACCAGCGAGTGGATGGGTACTGATGGCACAGTGATGTGCCCTCCTCTCTCAGACCAGCCTCGTGGGCAAGTCTCTAATCTTCCCACATTCCTCTCAAAACTTCATCAGCTGGTAAACTGCCAAGTGGGGATACCTTGGGATGAGTTGCTGACCTCTTGTTCCTCACAGAGTGACTGACAGCAGGAGCCAGAGCCTTTTAGGAGAGCAAGTAAATATCTTAGCTTTTTGAATCTCCACCACTGGTCAAGCCATGGAACAAGAATGTTATTTCCACATGGCAATCGCTCTCCCCTAATGAAACAAGAGCTGACGAGGAGGAGGAGGGAATTTCGGAGAATGGTGATGACAGGATGGTTATACTGTCTTTTCTGGTCCCTATGAAAAGTGATGAACTGGTTGTCCCTGGTGGGGTAGTGACCACTTTCATACATCTACAGATTGCAAATTGGCTGGCATTGCAAATGTCACCAATCTAACTGAGGGATGGTGGCAGTGCTATGGTACTGTGCCCATAGCTGCCCAAAACTAAGGACAGAAAGGAGCTTATTGGGACTTTGACTTTAACTTCTGCTCACAATGGTGGTCTACAGTGCCGGGGTCTTTATGCCGAGGCATGGTGCTGTATTGGTTGAGAAGGGAATGTTGACCAGGACACTATGGGAGCTGCTCAGCTCTTCATGACTCTTCATTTTTAATCATACTGTGCCATCTTTGCTATCCAGTTGGGATCAACAACACCTCCAAAAACAAATTAATTGGCTACTCATTTCAAGCTGTGCATGGGATCTTGCTGTGCACAAATTGGCAGTTGTATTTCCAGATGACACAACAGTGACCACAATCCCAAATAATTAATTGGCTGTGAAATGCTTTGACGTGTCGAACTGCACAGTATAGATACAAGCGCTGCCTCATAATTTAATCGTCTTGAAGAAAACACAGGTCTTTCCCCAGTTTTATCTGAATTGAGGTCAGTGGGAATCAGGAGAAAACTCTCCGCTGGTTGGGGTCATACATAACACAGAGGAAGATGGTTGTGGTTGTTGGAGGTCAATCATCTCAGCTCCAGGACATCACTGCAGGAGTTCCTCAGGGTAGTGTCTTCTGCCCAACCATCTTCAGCTGCTTCATCAATGACCTTCCCTTCCGTCATTATGTCCGGAGTGGGGATGTTCACTGATGATGGTACAATGTTCAGCACCATTCGCGACTCCTCAGATACTGAAGCAGTCCATGTCCAAATGCAGCAAGACCTGGACAACATCCATAACGTTCATGCCACACAAGCACCAGCCAATGACAGTCTCCAACAGGAGAGAATATAACCATTGCCTCTTGACATTCAATCGCTGAAACCCCACTATCAACATCCTGGGGGTTACCATTGGCCAGAAACTGAACAGGACTAGCCATATAAATACTGTGGCTACAAAGGTAGGTCAGAGGCTAGTAACTCACCTCCTGACTCCCCAAAGTCTGTCCACCATCTACAAGGCACAAATCAGGAGTGTGATGGAATACTCCCCACTTGCCTGGATGAGTGCATCTCCCACAACACTCAAGAAGCTTGACACCATCTAGGACAAAGCAGCCCGTTTGATTGGTACCACATCCACAAACATTCACTCCCTCCACCATGACGCACAGTTACAGCAGTGTGTACCATCTACAAGATGCACTGCAGCAACTCACCAAGGCTCCTTTGACAGCACCTTCCAAACCCACAACCACTACAACCCAGAAGGACAAGGGCAGCAGACGCATAGGAACACAGCCACTTGCAGGTTCTCCTCCAAGCCACTCACCATCCTGACTTGGAAATATATCGGCCGTTCCTTCACTGTCACTGGGTCAAAATCCTGGAACTCCCTCCCTAACAGCACTGTGGGTGTACCTACACCACGAGGACTGCAACGGTTCAAGAAGGCAGCTCACCCACCACCTTCTCAAGGGCAATTAGGGATGGGCAATAAATGCTGGCTCAGCCAGCGACTCACACAGACCATGAATGAATAAAAAAAATTCTGTATTTTAAGGTTTGGAGAGAAATTGTTGAATTGCATTTGTTTACATCCTAGAATGAGACAGGCCTCCCTGGGCTATGTTGCAACACATTGATTAACCTTCCAAGAACCTTCCAAGAAAGGGTGGGATATGACTTTGGGATCTTGCTGTGTACAGTTTGTGTTTTCTACATTACGACAGTGTCTACATCTCAAGAAGAACCTCGCTGGTTGTAAAAACACTTTGGGATGTCCTGAGGTCATGCCAGGTGCTATAGAAATGCAAGTTCTCTCCTTTTTTTTCATGATTCTCCATTTAGGAATTACTTAGCCTTCAAAGGACTGCAACAATGGCGTATGCCACCTTCACCAGCTGCCATTCGCAGGTACCAGCTGCTTGTGTGAACTCTGTGCTCGTCAGGGCGTGTGAACTTTAGTCCTGAGTAATGGATGCGTTTCAGTTTTGACATCGAGCCCCTCTACATCCATTATACTTCTGTTTGAGGCTCAGTATTGGTGCTTCTATCTAGTGGGCCCATTTATCAATTTCAAACACAGACTGGGACCTGAGTGAGATCATTAACATCGTGCATGTCGGCCTTGAAGCAGGGGCTGTTTTGTCTTGTAGGAACAGGAGCAGGCCATTCAGCCCCTCAGACTTGCTCCATCCTTTGACTAGTCAGGGCTTCATTGAGCTTCAATTCCATTTCCCCATCTGTGCTCCATTAGTATGGCCTAGGTTCGAACACAGGGCCAGAGATGAAAGGCCCAGTCTCCTCACTCCACCCCAGCATTTTCCCTCCCTTGCCCTCACCAACCCCACTTTGTCCTTGAGGTTCAAATTCTAATCCAGTTTCAGAGATTTTTTTTTAACGTTTTATTTTGCTCTCAGCCTCTACCCTGCATCTATCCTCATTTCTTTCCCACTCATCAGTCGTTGGTTAATTAATGATGAATCTCAATCTAAAGTGGGAGCAATGGGCTGGGACAATGTCACTGTTTAAATGCTTATTACTGAGTAACATTAAAGTGTCAAACTGGTGTAAATAACCAGGGAATGAAGCCCAGGCTGTAAAACTGATGTACCCTCAACTGTGTCACTGGAGCAGCTGCTACAATCTGAGGTGGGTCTGGATGTAAAAGAATTCTTCTGTTAATTTTGATTCAGAATTGCACCCAAACTCTTGGTCATTGGCCAAGGCTGTTAAAACCACCATGGCCATATCCCTAACTCATCTGAGTGTCAGGGGGTGTTTAGGCCCCACTCCAAAGACCTGGGGCCTATAAATCCTGGCTGACTAGAATCAGGGGACACAGAATTAGGGGCAGGCCACTTAAGACTGAGATGAGGAGGAATTTCTTCACTCAGGGGGTGGTGAATCTTTGGAATTCTCTACCCCAGAGACTGTGGAAGCTCAATCATTGAGTATGTTCAAACAGAAATCGATAGATTTCTGGAGGCAAATGACATCAAGTGATATGGGGCTAGTGTGGGAAAGAGACATTGAGGTAGACAATCAGCCATGGTCCAATTGAATAGAGAAGCAGGCACAAAGGGCTGAATGGCCTACTCCTGTTCCTAATTCAAATGCTCGTATAACATAGCTATGGTAAACATTTTAAAATATATATCCACATGTTGATACCCACTCTGCAATAGTTATATGAGATTTTGAAGGCTGCCCAGAAATGTTGCATCTGGTGCTGTATAGGATCCGTGTTTGTTCTATGTAATTAAACCTGTAAAAGATGTAACGCATGGGGCCGAATGGTCCCAGATTTCCACAAGTGCTGTGGTGGGCAGGAAAGAGGATGTTTTACCCTCCGGCCGCAATGGCAGCTTTTCATACTGTATCATCCCAATCCCACCCCATTAACCAGGTATTCCCGGGAAACACACAGTTTCACTGGCAGGCAGCCTCCGATTCACCCCCCACACCATCACCTCACCGGTCCCTCACGCTGGGCACCATATTTAAACCGCAGCCACGCGCACACCTCTCAGTGCTTCCAGCCCAGGGCTGATGCACAGACAACATGGCCCCGAAAGACAAGAGGGCTGCAGCCCCCCCAGCCCCTGATTCAGTGACACATCCCTGGGATGCTTCCTGGATGCTGTGGAGACCCACCATGATGTCCTCTACCACTGCACAGGAGGTCCAGCAATCTCCCCGCTCCGGCTGGGAGGCGGTGACAGGGGTGGTCAGTGCCAACGCTGTACAGAAGAGGTCGGTCATCCAGTGCAGAAAGAGGATGAATGATCTCATCCGTGCCCCCAGGGTAAGACAACCATCTCTTCACTGTAAACTCACACACTCACAAACCCATCACACACTCACTGGCATCTCACCCACTGCCAGCTCAAGGGACATCATCACTCACTCTCTCACACACACCCTCACATCTCCATCTGACCTCATCTCCTCTTGAGACAACCTCCTCAGCCCTCACCCTCTTGAGGCCATTTGCACAGATCAACATGTGCCCCCCACACACCCTGGGATACCCCCCTTCCCCACTACAGCCCTCGCCCTGCAGCCTCTTCCCTTGCCCGAGGCCACTTCTCCCCCTTCCCCAAACAAGCCCCAGCCCTGCAGCTGTTGAAAAGCCACCCCCGCCTTATGGCTGGTCTGGTGGGTAGAGACCTGCCCGTGAACCCGCCTAAAAGTGATGTGTGCTGCCTGTGAAGCCTGGCGCTGATGCCCACGAGTGCTGCCTGAAGCAAGGTAGGCAACAAACCTTGAAGTCCCGAGTGAAGGGCAGCTCACCAGATACAGGTCGCGTATGTACAGTTGTGAATGACGCCGATGTGCCCAGACAATCAGGTGCGGGCGGACGGTTCCGGCGGGAATGGGCCTACAGTGAGATGCTGATGGATTACAATGAAGCTGCTGACGTCAGATGGCGGGAAATGTGGCCCAACGTTCACGAGCAGAGCGGACGATCGCAAACTGGTTTCTCAACGCCAGGAAACCGATTTCTGGCTTTCCCCGCCATGTTGGCCGCTCACTCCAGCCGGCACACCCACCAGCAATGGGCACCGGAAATCCTGCCCATTGGAGTTCAGGGGGAATTTCAATCAAGTGTTGCTGAGATTGGCTCAGTCAGGTAACTCATGTGACCCCTGGTAAAGAATCCTTTACACGTGAGTTATAATTAATGCTAATCTCATATGCGCATTTTGTAAAGGATTGTGTTCCATTACTTCATTAATTTCTGTTCCTACTCAAGCGGTGAATCACTTCACCTACATTCAGCTTCTGAATCCTAGTAAGCTGTTGTATAATTTTCTCATACCAGAACACAGAAAGTTAGCAGGCAGGTGCAGCAACCAATTCGGAAAGCAAAAGGCATGTTGGCTTTTATTGCAAGGCGATTGGAGTGCAAGAATAAAGAAGTCTTGCTACAGCTGTGCAGGTTTTGGTGAGACCAGGAGTGCAGCCTGCGATTCTGGTCTCCATATTTAAGGGAGGCCAGTGGAAGTGGTGCAGCCAAGGCTCACTAGATTGGCCCCAGGGACCACTCGGCCCACCATGCACATTCTGGCTCTCTGAAGGAGTTTACGCAAACTAGTCCCACTCTCCCACCTTTCCCTACAAGACCCTGCAAATCCTTTCAAGGATTTATCCATTTCCGTTTTGCAAGCTACAACTGAACCTGCTTCCAGCGCCCTTTCAGGCAGAGCACTATAGATCAAGACGAATGGCCAACAGCTGGAAGGGGTATCACGGTTTAAGTATCTAGGAAGCTTCTTGCCGGAAGATGGTTACAGGCGTAAAGAAATCAGAGCTAGAATCGCAACGGCAAAGAATGCATTCCCCAAGAAGAAAGAATTGCTCAGCGTAGGATTGAGTAGAGCTCTTGGGTTGGGAGCACAGCGTGAGATGACAAGCCCTCAGTGTGACAAGGCGTGAGTGCTAAGTCTGAAATAAAGTACTGGTGTATTATCTCTGGCAAATTGTTCTCAAGCTGCAATTTAGATTAATTGTCAGATTTGGACTTCGCACTTGAAAACCGCAAGCTGGTTAAAAAGGCGAGTTTAACAGAAGCTGCCTGGTCAATGACACTTCAGTACCCTTCCCCCCTCCGCCCCTGCCCCCAATTAACCAAGAGGAATGGGCCCAGTCGGATTACCCAGTGACCCCTGGCTGCGATCAGGCAGGAACAAGATCAAACCCATGGCCTGTGCGATCGGTAAGGTCCAGCCCTCCAGAGGTCAGGGGGCCACTGGACTATCGTTCCTATCCGATTAAACTCGGCCCCAAGTCCTCACGCTAGGACAATGCCGATTCTGCCAGCCATGGTTCAATGCGTAGCGCTGTCGTCTCTGGAGGTGGACAGCTATTTGTTCAAGGTCCCACTTCAGAGAAGAGAGCGCATAATCTAGCCCGGCACTCCAGTGCGGCAATGAGGGAGTGCTGTGCTGTGGGAGGCACTGACTTTTGGGTGAACTCTCGGACTAAGCCATTAACTGCCCCGCGGCATTATTCCGAAGATGGCTGGGGAGTTATCCCCGCGCCCCGGCCAGCAATTATCTCTCAGCTGACACCACTAAAAACGGGCGACCTGGTCAGCATCCCGTTGCTGTTTGCGGGAGCTTGCTGTGCACAAACCGGCTGGGTGGCGGGGGGTGGGGGGTTTCCTACAGTCCAACTGTGGCCGCACTTCAAAAATTGCTTGAATGGCAGTTAAGTGTTTTGGCTCATCCTGAGGTGGTGAAAGGCACTATAGAAATTCCTGTCCTTTTTGTTCTGCGATGCTAATTCATATCGGAGCTCTCCTCAGAAGCCACATTCCCAAATGAAAACATTTTTCCAACAGATTAGCCTTAATTTCACGGTTGTCTTATAGCAGCTGTACCAGCAGGCCAGTGGGCCTTACAGAGATTTGTCAAATTGATAGAATTAGGAAGTGCAGTGACACGCAGCTGTCAAACCCCCGGCACTCGCAGATTCAGGAGGCTCTATTCTCTCATACCATTACAGGCACTTTAGACAGGCCACAACCGCATTGCCAGACCTGACAGCGATAGCCATCCAGTGTGCTGCCCAGTGACCCCCTGGGAGCTAATCACTTCCTGGGAACAAGGTAACAGGGAGAGGCCCAACGGGGTGAAAGAGCATGACCTCTCACACAGCACTGTATATCAGGCTCCATAACGTCATTAATAGCGGAGTAACGAGGGAAATAGGGATTTTAGCAAATAAATAGGAAGTAACGGCCTGCCCTATTTAGGTGTGCAGTCATGGAAGTGACCCCATTGCTTCATTCATGGGAACGCTTTAGCACAGGGATTAGGACAGACTGAGACAAGAGAACAGAAGTACCCGGCTGACCCCTCAGCCCCTCCAATTTGTTGATTTTTGCATTTTAAGGGAACAAGGATCAGGATTTAAAACAATACAGGGATACTGCCAGCAGCGGATTATCACATAGGCCGATGGGGCCTGTTTCCAAGGGGCCCAACCACAACCCCAGAAGGAAAGAAACAGTAAAAACTGGGGAGTAAGAGTACTGATCCGAACTGGTCTTGTGTACCTTAAAATGGAACACCAGTAAAAACTGGGGAGTAAGTGTACTGGTCCGAACTGGTCTTGTGTACCTTAAAATGGAACACCAGTAAAAACTGGGGAGTAAGTGTACTGGTCCGAACTGGTCTTGTGTACCTTAAAATGGAACACCAGTAAAAACTGGGGAGTAAGTGTACTGGTCCGAACTGGTCTTGTGTACCTTAAAATGGAACACCAGTAAAAACTGGGGAGTAAGTGTACTGGTCTGAACTGGTCTACCTTTCCAGAGTCATTTCATTTAAGTTCTATTGTGATTGGTTATTGACAAAGCCTATAAACATCCTGCTGGCCCGGTTTTATATACATTTCACTACATAACTGAGTATTAGTGGATCTGAGATGGATGGACGACAGATTGTGCGTGGGTTACGAAGAAGTCACAAATGTTCTTGGTGAGGATAATTATGGTTCTGGCTTAATTGGCAAGGGAGCTGGCAAATGGCATTAGGGTTAATGGGCTCCTGCAAAGATCCATCAAAGATATGATGGTTCTAGAGAGGGGAGTCACTGCTTAGCCGATAGAAACTGACCACTTTCTTGAACCGCTGCAGTCCATGTGGTGTAGGTACACCCACAGTGCTGTTAGGGCGGGAGTTTGACCCAGGGTTTTGACCCAGCGACAGTGAAGGAATGGTGATATGTTTCCAAGTCAGGATGGTGAGTGGCTTGGAGGGGAACTTGCAGGTGGTGGTGTTCCCATCTATCTGCCCTTGTCCTTCTAGATGGTAGCGGTCGTGGGTTTGGAAGGTGCTGTCGGAGGAGCCTTGGTGAGTTGCTGCAGTGCATCTTGTAGATGGTACACACGCTGCTGCCACTGTGGTGGAGGGAGTGAGTGTATGTGGATGCGGCTCCAATCAAGCAGGGCTGCTTTTTCCCGGATGGTGCTGAGCTTTTAGAGTGTTGTTGGAACTGCACTCATCCAGGCAAGTGGAGAGTCAAAGAAGTAGGTTTAAGGAGTGTCTTACAGGGGGAAAATGAGGTAGAGAGGCAGAGAGATATAGGGAGAGAATTCCAGAGCCTGGGGCCCAGGCAGCTGAAGGCGCAGGCACCAATAGTGGAGCGATTAAAATTGGGGATGCACGATTAGGCAGAATGAGAGGAGTGCAGATATCTCGGAGGGTGTGAAGCTGGAGGAGATTACAAGGACATGGAGGGGCAAACTTTGGGATAAGCCTTTGTAGGTCAGTGAGCACAGGGGTGATTGGGGAACGGGACTGTCTGTGAGCTAAGACAAGACGCACTGCAGCAACTCGCCAAGGCTCCTTCAGCAACACCTTCCAAGCCCACGACCACTACCATCTAGAAGGACAAGGGCAGCAGACACATGGGGACACCACCGCCTGGAAGTTCCCCTCCAAGTCACTCACCATCCTGACTTGGAATTATATCGGCTGTTCCTTCACTGTCGCTGGGTCAAAATCCTGGAACTCCCTCCCTAACAGCACTGTGGGTGTACCTACACCACATGGACTGCAGCGGGTCAAGAAGGCAGCTCACCCCCACCTTCTCAAGGGGCAATTAGGGATGGGCAATAAATGCTGGCCCAGCCAGTGATGTCCGCATCCCGTGAAAGAATAAAAATAAAGGTTCAAGGCCCCTCTCCGGAGACATGAGTATAGTTTAGACTGAATCTTGAGTGCTATCCTGAGGGAGTGCTGCACTGTTGGAGATGCTACCTTTCAGACGGAATCTAAAAGCAAGGCCCCCACCTCCCCTCTCAGGTGGGTGTAACCACTCGATTGACCCTGTCTCCACAACACTCTCAGGAAGCACATTCCAGATCCTACACACTCGACTGACCCTGTCTCCACCACGCTCTCTGGAAGCACATCCCACATCCTAACCACTCGATTGACCCTGTCTCCACCACGCTCTCTGGAAGCACATCCCAGATCCTAACCACTCGATTGACCCTGTCTCCACCACATTCTCAGGCAGCACCTTCCAGATCCTAACCACTCGATTGACCCTGTCTCCACCACACTCTCAGGCAGTGCATTCCAGATCCTAACCACTCACTGTAATAAAATGTTTTTCCTCTTTGTCCTCCAATCAACTTAAATCTGTGCCCTCTGCTTCTTGATGCTTCTGCTGATGGGAACAGTTTCTCCCTATCTACCCTGTCCAGACCCCTCATGATTTTGAACGCCTCTATCAAATCTCCTCCCAGCCTTCTCTTCACCAAGGAAAACAACCCCAGCTTCTCCAATCCATCCATGTAGCCAATGTTCCTCATCCCTGGAAACATCCTCGGAAATCTTTTCTGCACCCTTTCTCATGACTTCACATCCTTCCGAAAGTGCGGTGTGAAGAATTGAACATCCTGCTACAGTCGAGTCTGAACTAGTGTTTGATACAGGTTCACCATAGCGTCTAAGATAGAAGCAGCTCTGAAGAAGAATCATACGGACTCGAAATGTCAACTCGGTTTCTCTCTCCACTGACGCTGCCAGACCTGCTGAGCTTTTCCAGCATTTTCTGTTTTAATTCATCATACCTTCTTTGCTTTTGTACTCTATACCTCTGTTTCCATATGCTGTATCAACCCCTATTTCACTGCCACCTTCAACGACCTGTTCACAAACACCCCCAGGTTCCTGTGCTCCTAACACCCCCTTTAGAATTGTATCCTTTATTTTATATTGTCTCCTCTCATTCTTCCTACCAAAATATATCACTTCACACTTCTCTGCATTAAGTTTCATCTGCCATGTGTCTGCCCATTCCACCAGCCAGCCTGCACCCTCCTGAAGCCTGTCTCTATTTTCCTTACAGTTCACAAGTTCTGTGTCATTAGCGAATTTTGAAAATCTAGATGATTAATATATATTAGGAAAAGTACTGGTCCTAGTACTGAACCCACCTTATACCTTCCTCAGCCTGAAAAGCAACCATTTATCCTTATTCTCTGTTTCCTGTCACCTAGCCAACTTTGTGTCCATGCTGCCGGTGTCCCTTTAAGTCTACGGGCTTTAACTTTGCTGACAAGTTTGATTTATGGCACTTTATCAAACTCCCTGTGAAAGTCCATGTACACCACATCAACCACGTTACCCTCATCTACCCTCTCTGTGACCTCATCAAAAGAACTCAATCAAATTAGTTAAACACAATTTGCCTTTAACATCTCAGTGCTGGTTTTCCGCAATTAATCCACATTCACCCAAGTGACTGTTAATTTTCTCTTTGATTATTGTCTCTAAAAGCTTTCCCACCAGCAAGATTAAACTGACTGGGCTTATCCTCACACCATTTTTCTTTTTGAACAAGGGTGTAAAATTGGCAATTCTCCAGTCCTCCGGCACCACCCCTGTATCTAAGGGGGATTGGAAGATTATGGCCAGTGCCTCTGCAATTGCCACACTTACTTCCCTCAATATCTTGGCTGCTTCCCTCCAGCTCTGGTAACTTACCTACTTCAATTACAGCCAGACCCTCTACTTCCTCCAAACAAAAGGTGTGGCTATGGGTACCCGCATGGGCCCCAGCTATGCCTGTCTCTTTATGGGGTATGTGGAACTTTCCTTGTTCCAGTCCTACTCCGGCCCCCTTCCACAACTCTTTCTCCGGTACATCGATGATTACTTCGGTGCTGCTTCATGCTCACAACTGGACCTGGAAAAATTTATTAATTTTGCTTCCAATTATCACCCTCCATCACTTTCACATGGTCCATCTCTGACACTTCCCTTCTCTTCCTTGACCTCTCTGTCTCAATCTCTGGTGATAGACTGTCCACCAATATCCATTACAAGCCTACCGACTCCCACAGCTACCTCGACTACAGCTCCTCACACCCCGCTTCCTGTAAGGACTCCATCCCATTCTCTCAGTTCCTTCACCTCCGTCGCATCTGTTCTGATGATGCTACCTTCAAAAACAGTTCCTCTGACATGTCCTCCTTCTTCCTTAACTGAGGTTTTCCACCCACGGTGGTTGACAGGGCCCTCAACCGTGTCCGGCCCATCTCCCGCGCATCCGCCCTCACGCCTTCTCCTCCCTCCCAGAAACATGATAGGGTCCCCCTTGTCCTCACTTATCACCCCACCAGCCTCCGCATTCAAAGGATCATCCTCCGCCATTTCCGCCAACTCCAGCATGATGCCACCACCAAACACATCTTCCCTTCACCTCCCCCACCGGCTGCATTCCGCAGGGATCGTTCCCTCCGGGACACCCTAGTCCACTCCTCCATCATCCCCTACACCTCCACCCCCTCCCACGGCACCTTCCCATGCAACCGCAGAAGGTGCAACACCTGCCCCTTTACTTCCCCTCTCCTCACCGTCCAAGGGCCCAAACACTCCTTTCAGGTGAAGCAGCATTTCACTGGCACTTCCCTCAATTTAGTCTACTGCATTTGTTGCTCCCAATACGGTTTCCTCTACATTGGAGAGACCAAATGCAGACTGGGTGACCGTTTTGCAGAACACCTTCGGTCTGTCTGCAAGCATGACCCTGACCTCCCTGTCGCTTGCCATTTCAACACTCCACCCTGCTCTCATGCCCACATGTCCGTCCTTGGCCTGCTGCATTGTTCCAGTGAAGCTCAACGCAAACTGGAGGAACAGCACCTCATCTTCCGACTAGGCACTTTACAGCCTTCTGGATTGAATATTGAATTCAACAACTTTAGATCGTGAACTCTCTTCTCCATCCCCATCCCTTTTTGATCCCCCTTTTTCCAATATCCATTTTTATTTTTTAACTTTTATTTTTTTTTTCCCACTTATTTTTATTATTATTTTTAAAATTTATTTCTATTTTTATTCATTGTTTTATCCCCGGTTTTAAGCCCATTTTCGATTTTTTTTCCCACCACCATCCCCTCCCCCCACAACACCCCCACTCGGGTCATCTGTCACTTTCCAGAGTGTTTACCCTGGTCTGGCCAGAGTCCCCTGACTCTATCTGAACCATCTCTGCCTTAAATGCTGCCCATTGCTCAGTTATCGTTATGACTGGCAATCTTACTGATTCCAATTTAGATATGTCAGAGCTTTTCTCAGTCTAATGAAATTGGCCCTCCCCCCGTTAATTATTCTTACTCTCTACTACTTTCTGCTTTCCACTCTCAATGTCACCATTAGCACCTCCTTTAGCCAGTACCACCACTATTAACAACCCCCTTGGACCTTTCGTTTTTGCAATCTCTCCTTTGCCTCCGCCTATCGCTTCTATCCAGTTTCACCGTTTCCACCCTGCTTAAACAGTAATGTCACTGGGCTAGTAATCCAGTGAATCAGGCTAATACCGGGGGGGGGGGGGGGGGCATTATCTCACTCCACTCCAGCTGGTGCAATTTAAATTCAAGTAAAAAATCTGAAATATAACTATCGTTGATTATTGTAAAAGCCCATCTGGTTCACTAAGGTCCATTTGGGAAGGAAATCTGCCAGCCTTACCCAGTCTGGCCTACACGTGACTCCAGGGACATCATGATGTCTGTGACTCTTCACTGCCCTCCGAAATGGCCTAATAAGCCACTCAGTTGTTTCATCCTGCAATAGAATGGATGGCACTGCTTCAGCAGCGGTGACTCACCAACTCCCCCTTAATGGGCAACAAATGTCGACCTAGCTAGTGATGCCCACATCCCATGAAAAAAACGAATCCCTCCTTCCTACCCCTGCCTGCCTGTGTAAATTCCCTAATTGGCCCCGTCCTTCCTTTTACTATTTATGCACCTATGGAAAACGCTTGGGTTCCCTTTTATGTTAGCTGCCAATCTCTTATAATCTCTATTTGCTTATTTTGCACCTTTTATTCAGTTCACCTCGGAATCTTTTATATTCTGCTTGGGTTTCTCAGTTGTATTATCCACTTGACATCTGTCATATGCACCCTTTTCCTGTTTCACCTTACTCTCTAAGTCTTTCGTTATCCAGGGAGCTCTGGATTTGTTTGCCTTACCTTTCCCCCTCCTGGGAATGTCCCCTGACTCCACCCGAACCATCTCTGCCTTAAATGCAGCCCATTGTTCAGTTATCATTATGACTGGCAATCTTACTGATTCCAATTTAGATATGTCAGAGCTTTTCTCAGTCTAATGAAATTGGCCCTCCCCCTGTTAATTATTCTTACTCTCTACTACTTTTCCATAATCAACCTAAACCTTATGATACAATGATCATTGCCCCCATATGTTCTCCTGCTGATATTCGGTCCACTTGACCGACATCATTCCCTGCAGCCAAGCCCAGCAATGTCTGCTTCCTCATTGGACGGGAAACATGCTGATCTAGAAAATTCCCCTGAACACACTTCAGCAGGTTTTGCCCCTCTCAGCCCTTTCTGCTATTACTATCTCAGCCTACATTCAGATTATTAAATTCCCTCATTATAACCTGGTATTAATTCTTGCACCTCTGCAATTTCCTTGCAAATTTGTTCCTCTATATCTTTCCCACTAGTTAGTGGCCTTAGCTCTATCCAAGTAGATTCTGCCCTCTACCCCTCTGGGACATCATCTTCACCGGCACTGTAATATTCTCTTTAATCAACAATGCCAACCTTCCTCCTTTCTTTCCTTCCCTACCTTTCCTGAACACCTTGTATCCAGCGCTATTCAATACCCACTCCTACCCTCCTTGGTGCCGGTCTCCATTATCATATACCTGTGCCTGCAGCTCACCAATCTTACTTACCACACTCCATGCATTCACATACATGACGGATAAGCCCGATTTGCACCTTATTTTATTACAATCCCTCTTCTTCTCAGCCCACCTAACACTTTATTATTTCTTACTCTAGTGCTATCTGTCTCACCCAATCTTTTAAGAACCTCGTTTTTCCTTTATAACATTATATCCTGGTTTCCACACCCCTGCCAAGTTAGTTTAAACCCTCTCTGATAGCACGAGCAAATTGCCCCAAAAGGACATTGGTCCCAGCTCTGTTCAGGTGCAACCTGTCTGGCTTGTACATGTCCCATTTCCTCCACAACTGGTCCCAATGTCCCAGGAATCTAAAGCCCTTCCTCCTCCACTATCTCTCCAGCCATGCAGTCATCTGTTCTATCCTACTTCCACACACACACACTTGGGCGTGGTACTGGGAGTATTCTGGAGTTTGCTGTCTCTGAGGTTCTTGTTTCCTTCTTAGCTAAAATCTGACTACAGGACCACACCCCTATTTCCACCTATTTTGTTGGTACCAATGTGAACCACAACCACTGGCTGTCCACCCTCCCTGCTCAGGGTGCTCTGCAGCTGCTTGGTTCTTGTACCAGTGAGACAATGTACCACCCTGTAGGAACACACAGTGTCCACCTGAGAGAGCAGTAAGACCTTTGGTTAAAACCCCCTCTGAAGGACAGCACCTCTGACAATGCAGTGCTCCCTGGAGTCAGTCCCAACTCTTGGGGATGGGATCTGAACGCACACCCTCCTGAAATGGATGCCAACAGCACAACCGACTGAGCCGTGGCTGACATGATAAACTCGATCACAATGTCTCAATAAGCGGGGATAAAGTCACAGAGCGGAACTTCCTGTGCCTGCTGTCATCGGGCATGCTCGGACATTATGGGCAAGAAGGCCAGGAATCAGTTTCACGACGTTGTGAAACCAGTTTGCGATCTGCCGCTCAGCCCGTTGATGGTGGCCGCATTTCCCAGCATCGGATGGCGGGAGCCTCATTGTAACACATCAGCCCATCATTATAAACCCAGCCCGCCGGGCTCATCCCCCCACCACCAGGATTGTTCACCCACATCTGCGTGATTGCACACCGATGTGTCTCACAACGACATGTATAAGGCAGGCACTTCGAGGGGCACTCGGAGGTGAGTACACAGTAACTTCTGGGTCGCTGTGCGTTGGAGAGGAGGGGACAAGGGTTGCCCTGCAGTTGAAGGTAGCGCACAAGCGAGTGGGGCGGAGGGAAGCAGCCACACATTAGGGAAACCTTGTATAAAGTGACCATTGCTCTGCAGCTGAGACAGTTCAGGAGCAGTCACATTGATATGATTGGAGTTGGGCCTCTAGCTTTTCTGCCCACTCATGCTACACAGAGGCATCAAAGAGTCACCAAGTGCTCCAGAGCTTTACACCCTTCGGGCACAAACTGAAAACTAATGAGCGTTTCAATGGACTGTAGAACAGTTGAACGACTGGGCACATTGTACAATCTCCTTGCTAAAGCTGGCCATGGAGCAGTCACTGCTGGAGGTGCTCACAGCCCCTTACAATGTCATCATCCCGGTTTGGACCAGTCTCCCCATGGTTCAAGCTAACAGTGCAGCCTTGCAGGGTGGGTTAGGAGAATGCCTGTGCCTGAGCTGAAAGCACAGCGTGCAGTCCAATGGGTAAAGCTACTGCCAATCAGTCGGGTGGAGTGGGACAGAGGTGGGTGGGGTTTTGGGCAGCCATGTAGCGCACTAAACTCTGGTGGCCAGCACTTTCCGGGAAGCGTCAAGGGGCCTTCAGACTTAACCAAGGCAGGTTCTTAGCACCCTCTGGAAGAAGGGGTGGTTGGGACTCCTGCACATGCCGCCTAAGAGCCTGAGCGAGCTGTTGCTGGTCGGCACCTAGTTAGACCCAGGGTCTATAGGCACCAACTTTCATTCCTGCAGATAACCGAGAACTAGTGTCGCCGAAGACTAGGCATGTCTAGGGAACTGGCTGGTCACATCTGCTACTTACTGCAGGATGGCAACATGCAGTGAGGACACTCCATAGATCTTCACGTAGTCTGTGAGAATGTCTGACTCCTGTCTGGCCGGGGGGCAGCTCACTTGTGCTCTGTGATCAGGGTCATATCATAGAGACACAGCCATGAAACTTTAAAAGCATCTGATCCTCTGTCCGCCTTCAGCACCTGAGCCCTTCAGAAGCACAGTGTCACTGGTCACAGACGCTGAAGAGATGGGGGCCAGCCCCACCTTAAAGGTGCTGAGAGTACACAGAGGGAATGAGATGCCTGCCCACAACATTCTGGCAGCAATGACAAGCACCATCGAGGTGCAGGTATCAGTAATGTGTCCAGGGAGTGTGAGGCTGGACCATCACCTTAGTCTGAAGGCTGCACAGACACAGGGAAGAGGCCCTGGACTGAGACACCTGCCTTTTATCTTGTGCAGAAAGGTTTCACATCTGAGTGACACGAACACTGCTCATCAGAACAAAGAGCCGTAGGCAGGGAGACAATCTTGGGAGTTTATTGACAATAATGAACATTATTAACAAGTGATTAACACCCGTGTCCAGGCTGTGCAAACACATCTTCTTAACTTTCCTAGCCCTGCCGCTATGTCTTGGTGCTCCCTGGACATCCACAGCGGAGGTGGAGACAGCCTGCTTACTCTACGCCCTGTCTGTGATGACCTTGGTGGGCGTCCTCTGGAGGGACGAGACTTGGAGGGCCCCGGCCTGCTTTCGGGGTCCTGATGTGTGGCAGTGACACCCTCCTCGGCCTGTGGAGCTGGAGCTGCTGAGGTAACAGGAAGAGGGGAGTCATTTGGGCTGGACATTCCCGGAGTCACCTGGATGGATGGCCCCGGGGGGTGGGGTGGGGGGGGGCTGCGGTGTGCACCTGCTGATTCTCCTCCCTATGGGTGCCGGAGGGCCCCAGGCTGTCTCCTTGAGGAGAAGAGGTAGCTGGAGTGAGATCAAGCCTCCCAGTACCCATCTCACATACACATTGTTGGAGGCCAACTATGGCATCAGCGATGGAGTTGAGCCCGCACAGCAGTGCAGGAGTGACGTATGGACCAAGGTCTCCATGGCGGCCGCCATCCTACCAGTGTTGACCTCGGTGTGTTGACATTCCGGTGTTATCACCTCAGACTGAAGGTAGACAGACTCCTCCATCGTGCCTTGCAATCTGAGGAGTGCAGTGGACATCCCTTCCTGATGTTCCCGAGCTTGTCTTTGCAGCTCCAGCAACTGTGACATGACTGAGTCCAGAGGCTCCTCATCTGACTCGGACTCAGCGACATTCTGGCCCCCAGCAATCCTCCGAGTGCCCTGGGAACTCCCTGCCTCCACCTGCTGTGGGTCAGACAGTGCGATGTGCTCACCAGATTGTGATCCCAGAGCTACTCTAAAGCTAGATCCCACCAGGGTGTGTGTCTCTGCGCTGGTGGAGGGTATGGGTGAGCACTGAGACGGGACTTCAGGGAGGGTGCCTTCAGATTCCTCTTCAGGGGTTTCTTCGGGGTTTGATTGTTGGTCCTGGGTCATGGACTCTGTTGACTGTTTCCCAGATGTGCCTGTGAAAGCAAGAAGAGATAATTGATGCATGGCAGTGCCCTGTGAAACAGGACACATCACTCACAGCATGATTGTCTGATGGATGTTGCACTGCTGGATCCTCACTTGGTAGAGCAGCACTGACCTCACCATGAACACAGGAACAGTCCAGATCCTCAACAACCAGCTGGATGGCTCTGTTTTCAAAGTCTGTGAGGATCTTGATTTCAGGCATTTCTCCAACAGTTTGCAACCTCTCCCTCTTGTTGTGTGCCAGCTTGTCCTGCATGAATAGAGATGGAGAGAGTGTAAGCAAGATGCCTGCCAGATCAGATGATAAGTATGCCCGGCCTGTGTGGGTGGTGAGTGGTCCCATGGACAGGTGAGGACAATGAAGGTGTGTGTGAGAGAGTGAATGGTGATGTCCCTTGAACTGGTAGTGAGTGAGGGCCCTGTGGGTGTGTGATGGGTTTGTGCTTATGTGAGTTGGGAGTGATGAGAAGAGTGACTTACCCTGGCAAATGGAGGAGATCATTCATCCTCTTTGGGCACTGGGTGGCTCTCCTCTTTTGAAGGGCGTTGGCACTGACCATCACTGCCACCGCCTCCCAAGCTGCACTGGTGATGTTGCTGCCTATCCTGCAGCCAGGGCCGGGGTAGAGGACATCACAACGGGCCTCCATGGTGTTCAAAAGGCACTCAAGGTACGCATCATTAAACCTGAGGTTTGCAGACGTTTTGCCTTTTGGGGCCATGTCTTCTGTGCAGCAGGTCGTGGGCTGGAAGTGCTGACAGGTGTGAGCGTGGCTGCAACTTAAATATGGCGCCTGGCGTGATGAAGCGGCGAGGTGATGATGTGGTGGGTGAACGAGAGCCCACTCACCATCGAAATGGCGTGTTTCCTGGGAATGTATCATTAATGCAGCGAGTTTGGGATGATACGGCGTGCGAAGCCGCCATTGCAGGCAGCGGGTAACATGTCGTTTCCCTGCCTGCTACCACATTTAGTGTGAATCTGGGACGATCCCACCCCCAGTATCAAGCTGTGCCCAGTTGACCTCCAGTAGAAAGGTGCCAATGTGCATGGACATTGGGCAAGGCCATTGGCTGCAATGTCCCATTAAGCACCAATCACCTGCTTAACCTTGAAGAGTGTATGCTTGGTGAGGCTTTGGAGAATGGCCATAGAGTCAGAGAGACATTAAGAAACAGAAAGAGGCTATTTGGCCCATCAAGTTCATGCCATCTCTCTGTAGAGCAATCCAATCAATCCTTATATTCCCATAGCCCTACAAGTGTATTTCCTTCAAGTGCCCATCCAACATCCTTCTGGAATCATTGAACGTCTCCTCTTTCGCCACCTTCATAAGGATGAGTTCCAGGCCATTACCACTCCCTGTGTAAATTTGTTTTTCCTTACACCCCCTTGTGCAATTATTGCCCAAAACCTTAAGTGTGTCACCTGCTGCTTGAACCACTAGCTAATGGGAACAGCTTTTCTTTGTCTACTTTATCTAAAGCTGTCAGAGTCTTGTACACCGCAATCAGATCTTACCTCAATCTCCTTCGCTCCAGCTTCTCCAATCTAACCTTGTGGCTAAAATCCCGCATCCCTGGAACCATTCTGGTAAATCTCTTCCACACCATCTCAGGGACCCTCACATCCTTCCTAAAGAGTGGTGACCAGAACTGGACACAGTACTCCAGTTGTGGCCGAACCAGTGTTTTATACAAGATTAAGATAATTTGTCGACACTGTACTGTATGTACCTCTAACGCAGCGGTGGCAACAAGTGGAGATAGACTCCTGCAGCATAAAGGGTGGAATGATCCGGAAACACAAGTCAATCTCCAGGTCAAACACTTGAAGGATCAGTTACAGCTTAAGACGTTCTTTGGATATCTCCAGCAGCCTGTGGTGTTTATGGTGACTGTTCTCTGTCTGTTGTGTAGATTGTGTTTCATAGAGGAGCTTAACTGATTGTCAGCGTGCAACTGTTTCCACACGGCTCCTGTTACACAATCTCACAGATTGTGTTAGCATTGAGCATCACCATTAAATATTGAAAGAGAAACGTCTATGCAGATTTGTCAGAGCCAACTCAAAGCACCAACCCTGACCCTACAGAAGGGTCAGAAGGGATGACTGTTTTGCTTTGGGCATGAACTAATACTTTTATTTGACAATTATCCGCTTCCTTCAACTGAAGCCGCCCAGCTCTCCTTGGGGGCCACAACTGGGGATACTGCATCTAGTTCTGGTCACCACACTTTAGGAAGCATGTGAAAGTCCCTGGCAGAATGCATAAAAGATCATCCTGAATGATTCCAGGGATGAGATATTTTAGCTACGAGGTTAGATAGCAAAGGTGCAGCTCGAAACTGAGTGCAGCGAAACTGAGTGCTTAACTCTAGGATTTTCATAAGTGAGAGAGTTTTAAGGGTTGATCTCTTTCTAGAAACTAGGTAAGTTTGCAGTAAGCATTTAACTTAATTGTAACAGTAAATCGTAATTTCTTTCAGTTTTAGCAGTGATAAATACACTCCCTGCTGAGAGACAGCTGCAGTTAGTTAATTGGGTCGCTAGTTAGAACTGGTTCCACAGCCAGCAGTGGCTGACCCAGCTCACTGGAATTTGAGCTAGAATAAATGCAGGAGGTTTAGCAGATGCACAAAGTGAGTCACACAAAAGTGGCAGCTCAAGACTGAGTGCTTAACTCTAGGAATTTGGTAAGTGAGGGAATTCAGCACACATCACCTGCCCTGCCATCTTGTTTTATTTAATCAATTAGGTTTCAGGTTTAGAAATATCACTCACTCAATGATTATCCATAGTTATGATCTGGAGTTTAACTTGTTACACTATAAATTTAATATCATTCTTACATCTCCCAGGTACCAGTTGAAATTACTGCCTCAGTTTTGAAAAGAAAACTTGAAACTCACCAATCACCTACCCGCTCACCTAATTAATGCCTCATCCTTTATTAATAGAGCAACCCCACCTGCTTTCCCTTTCTTCCTGTCCTTTCAAAATGTCAAATACCCTTCAATGTTCAAGTCCCTGCAACCATGTCCTCATAATGACTATCATATCATACTCATTTATTTCTGTGTGAGCTATCGATTATTCCATCTTGTTACGAATGTTATGTATATTCAGATAAAGAGCCCTTAATTCTGTCTTTTAACATTTTTCCCTACTCTGACCTTATTTGCTGGTGCACTCTTATATCTGTATGCTCTGTCACTTCCTGTCACACTCTGGTCATCATTACCTGTATCACAACCCAGCACTATTGCCTTGATCAGTCGAGTCATGAGAAATGATCTTGGTTCAGGGGATCAAAATGTGGAATCAGTTTGGGAGGAGATAAGAAACATCAAAGGAAGGAAGTCACTGGTGGGGTAGTTTATAGGCCCCTGACAGTAGCTACACAATAGGACAGAGTATAAATCAAGAAATAATGGGGGGCTTGCAAGAAAGGTACTGCAATAATCATGGGCAATTTTAATTTTCATATAGATTAGACAAATCAGATGAACATAAGTAGCTTGGAGGATAAGATCATACAGTGTATTCAGGACAGAACAGCACATTCTAGAACCAACCAGGGAACAGGTTATTTTAGACCTGGTAATGTGTAATAAGACAGGATTAATTAACGACCTCATGGTAAAGGATCCTCCAGGCAAGGGTGATCATAGCATGATAAAATTTCACATTCAGTTTGAGGGTGAGAAATTTGGGTCTGAAACTAGTGCCTTAAATTTAAATGACAAGAGTATGAAGACAGAGTTGGCTAAAGTAAACTGGGTAAGTGGGTTAAAGGGTAAGATGATAGAAAAGCAGTGGCAGTCATTTCAGGAAATATTCCATAACTCTCAACAAACATAATTCCAGTGAGAAAGAAAGACTCTATGAGAAAAATGCACCATCCGTGTCTAACTGATGAAGCTAAGGATGGTATAAAATTGAAAGAAAATATGTAAAATGCTGTAAAGATTAATGATAGGCCAGAGGACTGGGAAAATTTTAGAAGCCAGCAAAGGATGACGAAAATATTAATAAAGAGGGAGAAATTGGAATATGAGGGAAATCTAGCAAGCAATATAAATACAGAGAGTAAATGCTTCTACAAGTATATAAAAAGGAAGAGAGTAGCTAAAGTGAGCATTGGACCCTTAGAGGATGAGACTGGGGAATTAATAATGGGAAACAAGGAAATGACAGAGACTTTGAACAAGTATTTAGTATCTGTCTTCACAGTAAAAGACTCAAAAAGCAACACACGAATAGTAGAAAAACCAGGGGAAAAAGGGAGGGAGGAATTTAAAACAATCACAATCACCAGAGAAAAAGTACGAGAAAATCTAATGGGACTAAAGGCTGACAAGGACCTCCTGGACCAGATGGCCTGCATCCTTGGGTCATAAAAGAATCTGGGAAAAAAAATCTGAAAAATTGGTACCCGAGTCCTTACCCCGTTTTGGCAGTCGAAACTACTTCAGGTCGCTCCGGCTCTGAATTCCTTGCAGCTCCTCTCTTTTGTCACCCCCAACCAGAAACAGGCACAGCTCTCGTTCGAAGGAATGGAACAAATCAGGGCTCAGCGCCTGGGCTGGCAGCGTGTTCCCGATGTCCCTGATTCACTGGAAAAAAGGACCATTCCCTGATATCTAATCCAGATCTGCCCCTTATACAACGTCAGGACCCTGGATTGCTCTAGCCTATTTAATTGAAACAAAGGACACGCTCTTTCCAATCCCGCTGGGGTGACATCAAGGAAGGACCCGGGATAAATTTGGGCATCAAGTCAGGGGCTCGACTCGTTCCCAGCTCCAGGAGATCTTTCCGGAGGTGGGTGAACAATGACAGTGGCTTCCCAGACGGCAGCAGTGGATAGTCAATTTGAATATCAAAGTGATAAAAGCAGAAAATATTGGAAATATTCAACCGATCAGGCAACATCTGTGGAGAGAGAAACAGAGTTAATGTTTCAGTTCCATGACTTTTCATCAGTTCTCTGTTTACTCTGTTTCTCTCCCTTCAGGTGCTGACTGACCGGCTGAGTATTTCCGGCATTTTCTGTTTTTTTTTCAGATTTCCAGCATCCGCGGTATTTTATTTCGGGATACTTAAGTGCCACTTGTGGGGAGATTGCAGACGCTGCTGGGATCTTCCCGGTGATGGTTGGGCCTCTTCCCTACTCCACCCTGCGGAGGGCAAGGCCCGGCAGCTTCCTGGAAGTGGCCGGCTGGCTGCTGTGGCCCACGAGGCCTCCCTTTCCCCATCGGAGCTGCTCCTGTCACAGAGCCACAGGCCACCCCAGGGAGAGGGTTCCCCTCGATGGTGATGGTGCCCACCTCTCCTGGTGGAGCTGTCGGCAGGAAATCGCTGCCAATCCTCCCATTAGCCCAACCGGGTGCCAGTTCCGCCCACTCTCCTTAGTTGGATGGCGTTCCTGGAGGAGGCCTCACAATTGGCCACCTCTGGCAACTCCATGCATTCGGGTAGCCGGGCATCACCAGTGGAGATGGGCCTCGCTTTTGGTCCCGACCTCAGAATATCTCCCAAGGCAATAAGATTCTGCCCAAACTGTCTAACCTAACACAGTCTATTCCCTTCATCATTTTATAAACCTCACACCTAAGTTTATGCTTCTCCGAAACCTTCTTGCAGCCTTCCTGTCAGAATCACAGAATAGTTACAGCACAGAAGGAGGCCATTCGGCCCATCCCCAAATGAGCAATTCTCCTAGTGCCATTCCCCCATCTCCTCCCTGTAACCCTGCACATTCTTCCTCTATGGATAATCCAATTCCCCTTGAATGCCTCGATGGAATCTGCCTTCACCACACTCCCAGGCAGCGCATTCCAGATCCTAACCACTCGCTGCGTGAAAAAGTTTCTCCTCATGTCGCCATAGCTTCATTTCCCAATCACCGTAAACCTGTGCCCTCTCGTTCTTGATCCTTCCACCAATGGGAACAGTTTCTCCCTATCCGCTCTGCTCAGACCCCTCATGATTTTGAACACCCCTATCAAATTTCCTCTCAACCTTCTCTTCTCCAAGGAGAACAATCCCAACTTCTCCAATCTGCCGGCGGAACTGAAGTTCCTCATTCCTGAAATCATTCTCATGAATCTTTCCTGCACCCTCTCCAATGCCCCATCCAATGATTCCTATTGGGAATTTGGTTGACTTGCTTGGCTTGTATTGTTTTGAATATAAAATAATAAGGGGCAAGCTAATTGAATTGCTTATGATGACTTAAGGCTTTGATAGGGTAGGTGGGGAGAAATTATTTCCTCTGGTGGGAGGATCCAGTACAAAGGGCAGAACTTTAAAATTAGGGCTAAGCTATTAGATGTGATGTTAGGACGCATTTCTTCACACAAAGTGTAGTGAAAATCTGGAACCCTCTCCCACAAAAAGCTGTTGAGGCTGGGGTTCAGTTGGAGCTATCATTGGTAGATTTTGTTTGGTGAGGGCATTAAAAGATATGGAAACAAGACAGGTAAATTACGCTGAGATACTAATCGGCTATGTTCCTGTTGAATGATGGAACAGGCTTGAGGGGCTGAATGGCCTCATCCTGTTCCTTCTTCCTGCAAGTATCAGGCCAGGTTGAGAAGCTGGTTAAGAAGGCATATGGGATACTTGCCTTTATTAGCTGAGGCATAAAATATAAGAGCAGGGAGGTGATGCTGGAACTATATAAAACATTGGGCCACAACTTGAGTACTATGCGCATTTCTGGTCACTTCATTACAGAAAGGATGTAATTGCAATAGAAAGGTTACAGAGGAGATTTACGAGGATGTTCCCAGGACTGGAAAATTGCAGCTATGAGTAAAGATTGGATAGGCTGGGGTTGTTCTCCTTAGAACAGAGAAGCTGAGAGAAGCTCAGATATACAGAATTGTGAGGGGCCTGAAAAGAGTGGATGGGAAGGGCCTATTTACTTTAGCAGAGAGGTCAGTGTCTAGGGGGCATAGATTTAAAGTGATTGGTAGAAGGATTAGAGTAGAGATATGAAGCATGTTTTCACCCAGAAGGTTGTGGGGGTCTGGAACTCACTGCCTGAAAGGGTAGTAGAGGCAGAAACCCTCAACTCATTGAGAAGGTGTCTGGATCTGCATCTCAAGAGCCGTAACCTGCAGGGCTACAGACCAAATGCTGGGAAGTGGGATTAGGCTGGGTGGCTCATTTTCCAGCCGGTGCAGAGACGATGGGTCAAGTGATCTCTTTCTGTGCCTTAAACTTTCTTTGATTCTATTCTGTGTGTTAGCTGAGGATTGTGCCTCCACCACACTTTCTGGAATGGAGCCTGGAAGTGTGGTGGAGGCAGGTTCAATCGAGGCACTCAAGACAGCATTGGATGATTATTTGAATAGAAACAATGTGCAGGGGTATGGGGAAAAGGCAGGGCAATGGCACTAGGTCATAATGCTCATCTAGAGAGCCGGTACAGACACGATGGGCTGAATGGCCTCTTTCTGTGCTGTTAAAACTCTGTGACCCTGTGATTTGGACTGCCTTGTGATGCCCTCTATGGGTGAATAGGTGGCTTAGGCATCCACGTAAGGAACAGTCACTTGGGTGAGGTACAGGGAATGCCAGCAGAGGCCAAAGGATCATTACCCACTGGCCGTCAGGAAAGATAGGGAATGAAAGTAGGATGATCAAACAAGCAGGTGGTGGCTGGAAGCTCGACATCATGATGCGCTCACACTTGGGTCTACGCACCACATTTCCATATGTGGTGATCTCAACTGTAAAGCTGGAAGAGAGCATGCAGCAGAGGATTGGCACCTCCACCACTGTGTGGAACAAGAATAATGGAGGGTCACCTGCTGCCAATCTAAAACAACTGGCCACAGGCCAGACCACCCCAGAACGATGTCTGCACCAATCCGAGAGCGTACTGCCCATCTCTGGCTTCAAATCAGAGTGGTGCCCACTTTCGGTCTCAGGGAGCCTGATCTGTATCCTTTTTAAGAAAATGGATAAATACCTGAGGTGGAAAAGCTTACTGGGTTACAAGCAAATTCCCCTGGAGAGTGGTAAACTGAGCAGCTCTTTCGGAGAGCTGGCATCAGGCAAGGTGGGCTGAATGGCCTCCTTCCATGATGATGAAAGGACATTAATTTCCCAAAATGGGGCTGAATTGACAGGCTGGATCAGAAGCAGCACCGAGTAAGTCCTCTTTCAAATTTAATTTATCAAATATCTCGGCTTAAGGGGGAATTGTCTCCCCCTGGTTCTCGGCTGCTCATGTAGAGCGAAGGTGGCCCTCAGCCTGTGCGGAGCTGAACTCAGCTCGGGGGGTCAGGGAGACTGGGTGTGGCGATAGTGAGGGCAGCAACATCAGCTTCATGCCCCTGGCAGCCATTCATTCGCCCCCATCTCCTTTTGGAAAGTGGGCATCAGGGCTGGGAATGTACTCGGGCGTGAACTGCCCTACCGACTGAAAAAGGCAGCTTTGCATTTATATAGCACCTTTCGCACCCACAGGGCAGTGCTTTACTGCCCAGGAAGTTCATCTGAAGTGCAGTCCCTATTGGAGGAAATGCAGTGGCCAGCTTGTGCACAGCAAGATCCCACAACCATCACCGCAATAATGACCAGATAATCTTGATTCAGGGATAAACATCGGCCCAAGTGGCCAGGGAGGTCTCCCCTGCTCTTTTTCCCCTGGGATCTCTTACGTCCACCCACAGGGGCCTTGGTTTAACGTCTCATCCGAATCGTGGCACCTCTGAGAGTGCAGCGCTCCCTCGATACTGAACTGAGGTGTCAGCCCAGAGTTTGTGCTTTGGCTCTGGAGTTGGACTTGAGCCCACAGTCTTCTGACAGAGAGGTGATGAACTGCTGCTGGCACTTAAAGAGGTTTCACTTGAACTGAGGAGTAGGCCAGGTAGCGAAGGGTATCTGGTGTGCCAGCGTAAGAACAGCAAGTTCAGAAGAAGGAGCAGTGCAAGATGTAAAGGGAACTGTTGTCCATCAAAATTGACGAGATCAGGTTTGTAACCTTGAAGCTTGAAACCAGTGATACTGGTGCACTAACCAATCACAGAGCACAACTGATAACCCATAAAGAATTTATCCAAATAAAGTTTTCATTTTCTTCACACAATATCTTTATCCTCTTGTTATGACGTGGCAGATAATGTGTGCCGAGGATCAAATCCACGTGGGAAACTTGATCGCGTTATCAGGACGGTTTTGCAATTTGTATTTATTTTGAGGTGCGTGTAATGAATTCAGAAATAATAAGTCCACCAAGACTTTAGAGATTTTTAAAAACTAAAATGAGAGTTTTTATTAACAAAAGAGAAGATTTCAAGCGCGTACATTGAACTACAAATCACGACTATAGTATCTCCTACAACCCCCAATTAAACTGACTCCCAGTTACACCCCCTTTAAGGCAAAGGTCCAAAAATAGGCATTTTAGATTTTAAACAGATCCAGCAAATTAACACAGTACCCTGGACAGTGGATTTCAAAGTGGCTTTCTCCAGCTTCAGTTTCTGTAGACAGTAGGCTTAATGTACAAATGCTACCCTTCTGCTAGATCTCACAATGCCTTTCCCTGGCACACAGCCCTACTCTGCTCCGTACATGCCTCTCCTCCTTCAACATGCAAATTCCACTGTTTCCAGATGCCCCTTCATCTATCTAAAAATGCAAATTCCCTTCACACCTCACATGACAAGTCCCCAACCATGAGCACTCATTAGCATATCAAAGACACTCCTACACCTTACTTCTTTTGATAACTTCAACTTACAGTCTCCTTGGCTACAAAATGTAATTAAATCACACACACAGACAGAACAACACAACCCTACAGAACAACCTACAAACCTACTTTACAATAAACCAGAAAAACATCATGAAAACCATTACACTCTCATGACAGCCCTCCTCTCCTGACAGTGCTGACTCTTGGCAGCGGACAGCTTCATGGCTGTTCCTTACGGCAGCTTACTCTGGCTGGACAAACTCCAGGAGGTTTCATCATATGACCCCCACCCCCACCATTTCCAAATCCCTCCCTGGTCTCGCTCCTTTCTACCTCTGTAATCTCCTCAATCCCTAAGACCCTCCAAGATGTCTGTACTCATTTCATTTTGGCCCCTTGAGAACAAGGATGAGAAATTTGAAATCGGGGCATTTTTTTAATGTGGGTCAGTGAGCACACGGGTTACAGGTGAACAGGATTTGGTGCGGGTTAGGGAAGAGGCAGCAGAGTTTCGGATGACCTCGAGTTTCTGGATGGAGTCCAGCCGGGAATGCATTGGAATAGTTGAGTCTAGAGGTATCAGAGGCATGGATGAGGGTTTCAGCAGCAGATCAGCTGAGACAGGGGTGGAGTTGGGTGATGTTATGGAGGGTGGAAAAGCTTGGTTTTAGTGATGGCATGGATATGTGGGTCACATGCTCATCTTGGGGTCTGGTTTAGCCTCAGGCAGTTGCCAAGGAGCAGGACAGAGCCAGTAATGAGGGAGTAATGTTTGTGATGGGGACTGAAGAGGATGGTTTCAGTTTCCCAATACTTAATTGGAAGAGATATCTGCTCTTCCAGTGTTTATTGGTGATAAGCAGTCTGATTACTTCACAGCGTCACAGAAATTTAACGGCACAGAAGGAGGCCATTCAGCCCATTGTGTCTGCACCGGCTCTCCAAATGAGCATTATGACCAAGTGCCATTGCCCTGCCTTTTCCCTGTACCCCTGCACATTGTTGCTATTCAAATAATCATCTAATGCCCTCTTGAATGCCTCGATTGAACCTGCCTGCACCACACTTCCAGGCAGTGCATTCCAGACCTGAACCACTCGTTGTGTGAGAAAGTTTTTTCTCACATCACATTTGCTTCTTTTGCAAATCACTTTAAATCTGTGCCCTTTCATTCTTGATCCTTTAATGAGCAGGAACAGTTTCTCCCTATCTACTATGTCCAGCCCCCTCATGATTTTGAATAACTCTGTCAAATCTCCTCTTAGCCTTCTCCTCTCCAAGGAGAACAATCCCTAACTCTCCAACCTATCCTCATAACTAAAGTTTCTCATTCCTGGAACCATTCTTGTAAACCTCTTCTGTACTCTCTCCAATGTGTTCACATCCTTCCTATAATGTGGCACCCAGAACTGTACACAATACTCCACTGAGGTCTAATGAGTGTCTTATATAAATTCAGTATAACCTCCCTGCTCTTGTACCCTATGCCCCTATTAATAAAGCCCAGGATAATGTATGTTTTATTAACTGCTCTCCTCACCTGTCCTGCCACCTTCAATGATCTATGCACATATACACCCAGGTCTTTCTGCTCCTGCACCCCCTTCAAAATTTCACCCTTTATTTTATGTTGTCTGTCCATGTTCTTCCTACCAAAATGCATCACCTCATACTTCTCCAGCATTGAACTTCATCTGCCACCTATCTGCCCACTCCACCAACTTGTCTATGTCCTTTTGAAGTACAACGCTCCCAAGCTCTGTATCATCCACAAACTTTGAAGTTGTCTCCTGCACACCAACATCCAGATCATTAATATATATCAGGAAAAGCATGGGTCTCAATACCGACCCCTGGGGAACTCCACTACAAACCTTCTCCAGCCCGAAAAATATCCATTGACCATTACTCTCTGCTTCCTACTTTTCAGCCAATTTTGTATCCACGTTACTACTGTCCCTTTTATTCCATGAGCAATAACTTTTCTCACAAGTCTGTTGTGTGGCACTGTGTCAAATGCCTTTTCAAAGTCCATGTACACCACATCAACAGCATCACCCTCATTGACATTTTCTGTTACCTCTTGAAAAAACTCCAGCAGGTTAGTTAAACACGATTTCTCCTTTAGAAATCCAGGCTGGCTCTTCCTTATCAATCCATATTTTTCCATGTGATTGCTAATTCTATCCTGAATAATTGTTTCTAGAATCTTACCCACCACCAAAGTTAAACTGACTGGTCTGTAATTTCTGGGCTTATCCTTACAACATTTTTAGATCAAGGGCATAATGTTTGCAATTCTCCAGTCCTCTAGCACCTCCCCTGAGCCTTGGGAAGACTGAAAAATTATGGCCCCTGCAATTTCTACCCTCACTTCCTTCAATATCCTTGGATGCATCTCGTCCAGTCCCAGTGACTTGTCAACTTTAAGTACTGTTAGTCCAATCAACACTTCCTCCTTATCAGTTTTGAACCCTTTTAGTGATGAAGTTTCCTCATCTGTCACCATGGCCTAGGTAGCAACGACCTCTTTGGCAAAGACGGATTGAAAGTATTCATTTAATACCTCATCCATGGCTCCTTCGTCCATGTGTAAATTCCCTTTTAGGTCCCTAATCGGCCCTACTCCTCTTTTTACCTCCCTTTTACTATTTATATACCTATAGAAGACTTTAGGATTTCCCTTTGTGTTGGCTGCCAGTATTTTTTCATAATCCCTCTTCACGTCGCTAATGTGCTTTTTCACCTCCCCCCGGACCTTCTGTATTCCTCTTGGTTCTCAGTTGTATTTTCTACCTGACACTTGTCGTAAGCACACTTTATCTTCTTTATCTTAATTTCAATTTCCTTTATCATCCGGGGAGCTCTGGATTTGTTTGCCCTACCTTGCTCTTTCGATGGAATGTACCTTGACTGTGCCCGAACCAAGTCTTTTTTGAAGTGTTGTGAGTCGGGACTATTGATAGAGTCGATCGGCAGACACTTCTTAGGTAGAAACGTTAGGTTTATTTACAAAGGTACTCAGCAGCAACTACATGTCTGCTTTCAACTCAGACTTTATCTCTGCACAAAAAACTACTGACTACTGAGGTAGCCCATGCTACTCTCCTATTGGGTACTAAAGATCATGTGATCTTCCTTAAAACAAATTATTCTTAAAGGTATATTACACACTAAATAAAACCATAATTACCACATCCCTTCCCCTTTACCCGAATATACATTTTATATTTACAAGTGCATATTTCTCAAAACAACATAATATTCACACTGGGTCAGGAATTTACAAGTTCAGTCTTTCAGGTGGTTTCCTGGAATGTCGCAGCTCCACAACTTCCGATTCTTTGTCAGGAACCCCCTTTTCCGGAGTTGCCTGAACATCAGGTGCTTCGGTGACACTTTCAGTTCTGTATCTTCAACTCTTACAGGAACATCAGGCATGTCAGTCTTGGGTTGAGTATCTTGAACAGGAAACGCAGACCTGGTCATGATCACTGATGGAACTAAATCTCGGTGATTTGTTTCTCTCTTCCTTAAATGATCCACATGTCTCCGCATTCCATCTCCACATGGTAAGATGGAGGTCCTGTCAGTGCACTTATTTCACCTGCTAACTATTTTGGTCCTTCTCCAAAGTTCGTCATATATGCCGTCTCTCCCACGGTAAATTTCCTCTCGCAATTATGCCAGTCGTGTCTAAATTTCTGCCTTCCCTGGCTCCTTTCCACCTTCCTCTCTAAATTCGGTATTATTAAGCTCAATCTCCTCCTGAGACAGTGTTTCAACAATAACTCCGTGGGTGTAACACCTGTGGTTGTGTGAGGGGTGGTCCTGTAATGAAAAGGAAAGCGTGCTGGCTTGGTTGCTAAGGAGTTGCCAGTTAGCTTTTTCATGCCTGTCTTGTAAGTTTGAACCACCCTTTCGGCCAGTCCATTTGAGGGAGGGTGGGTACGGTGCAGTTTTTATATGAGTGACACCGTTGAGGCTGATAAACCGTTGAAACTCAGCACTCGTAAATGCCGTGAAATTATCGAAAACGACTACCTCTGGCAGCCCGTGAATGGCAAAACTTTGAAGTTGTTTCTCAATTATAATGCCCAATGTCAGTGACTTCACCTCATACATGTCCAACCATTGTGAATGGGCATCGACAATGAGCAGAACAGAGAAGGCCTGAAGCTCTGAAGAAGAGTCAAGCAGACTCGAAACGTTAACTCTGTTTCTCTCTCCACAGATGCTGTTTCCCGATTCACGACAGGGTCTTGCATTTTCACGTCTTTTTTGGCTGGGGTTTCCCACCAGATATGGAGGACAGCATCACTTTGTATGTCCTGTATGGCTTTCAAACCTCTTGCTGTGCTTTCCATGGCCAGAGCTATCTCTAGCGCCTTCCTGAAATCCAAATTTGCTACGGACAATAATCTCTTCTGAATAGTGTCTTCATTCACATTGCACACTAAACAATCTCTGAGCATGTTGTTTAGAGATGCACCAAACTCACAATGTTCCGTTCACTGCATCAAATTTGCCACATAGCATACAGCGGCAGCAACTCACCAAGGTTCCTTAGACAGAACCTTTCAAATCCACAACCTCTACCACCAAGAAGGACAAGGGCAGCAGATAGATGGGAACACCACCACCTGGAAGTTGCCCTCCAAGTCACTCACCAACCTGACTTGGAAATATATCGCCGTTCCTTCACTGTCGCTGGGTCAAAATCCTGGAACTCCCTCCCTAACAGCGCTGTGAGTGTACCTACACCACATGGACTGCAGTGGTTCAAGAAGGCAGCTCATCACCACCTTCTCAAGGGGCAGTTAGGGATGGGCAATAAATACTGGCCCAGCCAGCGACGCTCACATCCCGTTAATGAATAAAAAAAACATGCCAATCTGCGCCTGTAACTCCCCAATCTTATTTACTATACCCCGTGCATTCACATACATGCACAGTAACCCTGATTTAGATATTGTTACTTTCTCCCTCACCCTGACTTCACCTATTAACTTACTATTCTCTATACCAGTGCTACCTGTCCCTCCCAGTATTCTGTGCACCCTGGTCTTCCTCTCTAATATTTTCTCTTGGTTCCCACACCCCTGCTGAGTTAGTTTAAAGCCCCCTCCAACAGCACTAGCAAATTGCCCCACAAGGAACTCAGTCCCAGCTCTGTTCAGGTGCAGCCCGTCCAGCTTATACAGGTGTCATCACCCCCAGAGCCAGTCCCAGTGTCCCAGGAATCTAAAGCCCTCCCTCCTGCACCATCTTTCCAGCCACACATTCATCTGCCTTATCTTCCTAATTCTGTCCTCACTGGGAGTAATCTGGAGATTGCTACATTTGAGGTCTGGCTTGCTAATTCTCCACTGAGCTCCCTAAATTCTGATTGCAGGACCACATCCCCCATTCTACCTAAGCCATTGATACAAGTGTGGACCATGACCTCTGGCTGTTCACCCACCCCCAGAAGAATGTCCGGCAGCTGTTCAGTGACATCCTTGACCCTGGCACCAGGGAGGCAACATACCATCCTGGAGTCACGTCTACGGCCACAGAAATGCCTGAATGCTCCCCTAACCAGTCAATCCCCGATCGCTATTGCTCTTCCTTTCTTCCTCCTCTGCTCCTGTACAGCCGAGCCACACGTGCTGTCACAAACCTGGCTCTGACTGCACTCCTCTGAGGAACCAGTGCCCTCACCAGCTTCCAAAACAGAAACCAATTTGTGAACGGGACCCCAGGGCACTCGTGCACTACCTGCCTACTTCTCTTGGGCTGCCTGGAGGTCACCCACTTTCTCTCTGTCTCCAGGCCCTTTACCTGCGGAGTGACCAACTCTCTGAATGTGCTATCCACATAGCTCCCAGCCTCCCGGGGATATGCCAAAGTGACTCCAGCTGCTGCTCGAGCTCTGAAACCCAGAGCTCAGGTTTCTGCAGCTGGTGACACTTCCTGCACACGTGGTCATCTAGGACACCGGTAGCGTCCATGACTTCACACGTATTACAGGACACGCATTCCACTTAACTGAGCAGACCAGCCATGTCTTAACTCTGCTTCCCTTACATTAACTTTATTCTACTTTGGATTATTTATATTACTTTATTGTATTGGTCCTAAATTTCGCTTATTCCTGGTGCTTCTCAGTTAAATCCAAGTATAGTTACTTGTTTAAAAATATTACACTTTTCAAATTTACTCACCAGGTCCTACTCACCAAGACCAATGCTCTTCTGTCTGAGGAAAGGTAGAAAAGGAAAGGAGCTCATTCCTCCTCATCCAACTCCCTCAGTCACCTCTACTCTCGAACCCTCACCGCTTCTCACATTGTTTTTATTGGTCCTCTGCTCTCCTCTAGGTGCTGCTGACTGCCTGTCCCAGGGTCCTCCTCTCGCACTCTCCTCTAGGTGCTGCTGACTGTCCCAGGGTCCTCCTCTCACACTCTCCTCTAGGTGCTGCTGACTGCCTGTCCCAGGATCCTCCTCTCACACTCTCCTCTCGGTGCTGCTGACTGTCTGTCCCAGGATCCTCCTCTCACACTCTCCTCTAGGTGCTGCTGACTGTCTGTCCCAGGGTCCTCCTCTCGCACTCTCCTCTAGGTGCTGCTGACTGTCTGTCCCAGAGTCCTCCTCTCACACTCTCCTCTAGGTGCTGCTGACTGTCCCAGGGTCCTCCTCTCACACTCTCCTCTAGGTGCTGCTGACTGCCTGTCCCAGGGTCCTCCTCTCACACTCTCCTCTAGGTGCTGCTGACTGCCTATCCCAGGGTCCTCCTCTCACACTCTCCTCTAGGTGCTGCTGACTGCCCCAGGGTCCTCCTCTCACACTCTCCTCTAGGTGCTGCTGACTGTCCCAGGGTCCTCCTCTCACACTCTCCTCTAGGTGCTGCTGACTACCTGCCCCAGGGTCCTCCTCTCACAATCTCCTCTAGGTGCTGCTGACTACCTGTCCCAGAGTCCTCCTCTCACACTCTCCTCTAGGTGCTGCTGACTGCCTGTCCCAGGGTCCTCCTCTCGCACTCTCCTCTAGGTGCTGCTGACTGCCTGTCCCAGGGTCCTCCTCTCACACTCTCCTCTAGGTGCTGCTGACTGCCTGTCCCAGGGTCCTCCTCTCACTCTCTCCTCTAGGTGCTGTTGACTCCCTGTCCCAGGGTCCTCCTCTCACACTCTCCTCTAGGTGCTGCTGACTGTCTGTCCCAGGGTCCTCCTCTCACACTCTCCTCTAGGTGCTGCTGACTGTCTGTCCCAGGGTCCTCCTCTCACACTCTCCTCTAGGTGCTGTTGCCTGTCCCAGGGTCCGCCTCTCACACTCTCCTCTAGGTGCTGCTGACTGTCCCAGGGTCCTCCTCTCACATTCTCCTCTAGGGGCTGCTGACTTTCCCAGGGTCCTCCTCTCACACTCTCCTCTAGGTGCTGCTGACTGTCTGTCCCAGGGTCCTCCTCTCACACTCTCCTCTAGGTGCTGCTGACTGCCAGTCCCAGGGTCCTCCTCTCACACTCTCCTCTAGGTGCTGCTGACTGTCTGTCCCAGGATCCTCCTCTCACACTCTCCTCTAGGTGCTGCTGACTGCCTGTCCCAGGGTCCTCCTCTCACACTCTCCTCTAGGTGCTGCTGACTACCTGTCCCAGGGTCCTCCTCTCACACTCTCCTCTAGGTGCTGCTGACTCCCTGTCCCAGGGTCCTCCTCTCACACTCTCCTCTAGGTGCTGCTGACTGTCCCAGGATCCTCCTCTCACACTCTCCTCTAGGTGCTGCTGACTGTCCCAGGATCCACCTCTCACACTCTCCTCTAGGTGCTGCTGACTGTCCCAGGATCCTCCTCTCACACTCTCCTCTAGGTGCTGCTGACTGCCTGTCCCAGGGTCCTCCTCTCACTCTCACCTCTAGGTGCTGCTGACTGCCTGTCCCAGGGTCCTCCTCTCGCACTCTCCTCTAGGTGCTGCTGAGTGTCCCAGGGTCCTCCTCTCACACTCTCCTCTAGGTGCTGCTGACTGTCCCAGGGTCCTCCTCTCACACACTCCTCTAGGTGCTGCTGACTGTCCCAGGGCCCTCCTCTCACACTCTCCTCTCGGTGCTGCTGACTGTCCCAGGGCCCTCCTCTCACACTCTCCTCTAGGTGCTGCTGACTGTCCCAGGGTCCTCCTCTCACACTCTCCTCTAGGTGCTGCTGACTTCCTGTCCCAGGGTCCTCCTCTCACACTCTCCTCTAGGTGCTGCTGACTGTCCCAGGGTCCTCCTCTCACACTCTCCTCTAGGTGCTGCTGACTGTCCCAGGGTCCTCCTCTCACTCTCTCCTCTAGGTGCTGCTGACTGTCTGTCCCAGGGTCCTCCTCTCACACTCTCCTCTAGGTGCTGCTGACTGCCTGTCCCAGGATCCTCCTCTCACACTCTCCTCTAGGTGCTGCTGACTGCCTGTCCCAGGGTCCTCCTCTCACACTCTCCTCTAGGTGCTGCTGACTGTCCCAGGGTCCTCCTCTCACACTCTCCTCTAGGTGCTGCTGACTGTCTGTCCCAGGGTCCTCCTCTCACACTCTCCTCTAGGTGCTGCTGACTGTCCCAGGGTCCTCCTCTCACACTCTCCTCTAGGTGCTGCTGACTGTCCCAGGGTCCTCCTCTCACACTCTCCTCTAGGTGCTGCTGACTGTCCCAGGGTCCTCCTCTCACACTCTCCTCTAGGTGCTGCTGACTGCCTGTCCCAGGATCCTCCTCTCACACTCTCCTCTAGGTGCTGCTGACTGCCTGTCCCAGGGTCCTCCTCTCACACTCTCCTCTAGGTGCTGCTGACTGTCCCAGGGTCCTCCTCTCACTCTCTCCTCTAGGTGCTGCTGACTGTCTGTCCCAGGGTCCTCCTCTCACACTCTCCTCTAGGTGCTGCTGACTGTCCCAGGGTCCTCCTCTCACACTCTCCTCTAGGTGCTGCTGACTGTCTGTCCCAGGATCCTCCTCTCACACACTCCTCTAGGTGCTGCTGACTACCTGTCCCAGGGTCCTCCTCTCACACTCTCCTCTAGGTGCTGCTGACTGCCTGTCCTAGGGTCCTCCTCTCACACTCTCCTCTAGGTGCTGCTGACTGTCCCAGGATCCTCCTCTCACACTCTCCTCTAGGTGCTGCTGACTCCCTGTCCCAGGGTCCTCCTCTCACACTCTCCTCTAGGTGCTGCTGACTGTCCCAGGGTCCCACTCTCACACTCTTCTCTAGGTGCTGCTGACTGTCCCAGGGTCCTCCTCTCACTCTCTCCTCTAGGTGCTGCTGACTGTCCCAGGGTCCTCCTCTCGCACTCTCCTCTAGGTGCTGCTGACTGTCTGTCCCAGGGTCCTCCTCTCACACTCTCCTCTAGGTGCTGCTGACTGTCTGTCCAAGGGTCCTCCTCTCACACTCTCCTCTAGGTGCTGCTGACTGTCCCAGGGTCCTCCTCTCACACTCTCCTCTAGGTGCTGCTGACAGCCTGTCCCAGGGTCCTCCTCTCACACTCTCCTCTAGGTGCTGCTGACTGACTGTCCCAGGATCCTCCTCTCACACTCTCCTCTAGGTGCTGCTGACTGCCTGTCCTAGGATCCTCCTCTCACACTCTCCTCTAGGTGCTGCTTACTGCCTGTCCCAGGGTCCTCCTCTCACACTCTCCTCTAGGTGCTGCTGACTGTCCCAGGATCCTCCTCCCACACTCTGCTCTAGGAGCTGCTGACTACTTGTCCCAGGGTCCTCCTCTCACACTCTCCTCTAGGTGCTGCTGACTGTCCCAGGGTCCTCCTCTCACTCTCTCCTCTAGGTGCTGCTGACTGTCTGTCCCAGGGTCCTCCTCTCACACTCTCCTCTAGGTGCTGCTGACTGTCCCAGGGTCCTCCTCTCACACTCTCCTCTAGGTGCTGCTGACTGTCTGTCCCAGGATCCTCCTGTCACACTCTCCTCTAGGTGCTGCTGACTACCTGTCCCAGGGTCCTCCTCTCACACTCTCCTCTAGGTGCTGCTGACTGCCTGTCCTAGGGTCCTCCTCTCACACTCTCCTCTAGGTGCTGCTGACTGTCCCAGGATCCTCCTCTCACACTCTCCTCTAGGTGCTGCTGACTACCTGTCCCAGGGTCCTCCTCTCACACTCTCCTCTAGGTGCTGCTGACTGTCCCAGGGTCCCCCTCTCACACTCTCCTCTAGGTGCTGCTGACTGTCCCAGGGTCCTCCTCTCACTCTCTCCTCTAGGTGCTGCTGACTGTCCCAGGGTCCTCCTCTCGCACTCTCCTCTAGGTGCTGCTGACTGTCAGTCCCATGGTCCTGCTCTCACACTCTCCTCTAGGTGCTGCTGACTGTCTGTCCCAGGGTCCTCCTCTCACTCTCTCCTCTAGGTGCTGCTGACTGTCCCAGGGTCCTCCTCTCACACTCTCCTCTAGGTCCTGCTGACAGCCTGTCCCAGGGTCCTCCTCTCACACTCTCCTCTAGGTGCTGCTGACTGTCCCAGGATCCTCCTCTCACACTCTCCTCTAGGTGCTGCTTACTGCCTGTCCCAGGGTCCTCCTCTCTCACTCTCCTCTAGGGGCTGCTGACTGCCTGTCCCAGGATCCTCCTCTAACACTCTCCTCTAGGTGCTGCTGACTGTCCCAGGATCCTCCTCTCACACTCTCCTCTAGGTGCTGCTGACTGTCTGTCCCAGGGTCCTCCTCTCACACTCTCCTCTAGGTGCTGCTGACTACCTGTCCCAGGATCCTCCTCTCACACTCTCCTCTAGGTGCTGCTGACTGTCCCAGGGTCCCAAACTCACACTCTCCTCTAGGAGCTGCTGACTGTCCCAGGGTCCTCCTCTCACTCTCTCCTCTAGGTGCTGCTGACTGTCCCAGGGTCCTCCTCTCGCACTCTCCTCTAGGTGCTGCTGACTGTCTGTCCCAGGGTCCTCCTCTCACACTCTCCTCTAGGTGCTGCTGACTGTCTGTCCAAGGGTCCTCCTCTCACACTCTCCTCTAGGTGCTGCTGACTGTCCCAGGGTCCTCCTCTCACACTCTCCTCTAGGTGCTGCTGACAGCCTGTCCCAGGGTCCTCCTCTCACACTCTCCTCTAGGTGCTGCTGACTGACTGTCCTAGGATCCTCCTCTCACACTCTCCTCTAGGTGCTGCTGACTGCCTGTCCTAGGGTACTCCTCTCACACTCTCCTCTAGGTGCTGCTTACTGCCTGTCCCAGGGTCCTCCTCTCACACTCTCCTCTAGGTGCTGCTGACTGTCCCAGGATCCTCCTCTCACACTCTGCTCTAGGTGCTGCTGACTACTTGTCCCTGGGTCCTCCTCTCACACTCTCCTCTAGGTGCTGCTGACTGTCCCAGGGTCCTCCTCTCACTCTCTCCTCTAGGTGCTGCTGACTGTCTGTCCCAGGATTCTCCTCTCACACTCTCCTCTAGGTGCTGCTGACTGTCCGAGGGTCCTCCTCTCACACTCTCCTCTAGGTGCTGCTGACTGTCTGTCCCAGGATCCTCCTCTCACACTCTCCTCTAGGTGCTGCTGACTACCTGTCCCAGGGTCCTCCTCTCACACTCTCCTCTAGGTGCTGCTGTCTGCCTGTCCTAGGGTCCTCCTCTCACACTCTCCTCTAGGTGCTGCTGACTGTCCCAGGATCCTCCTCTCACACTCTCCTCTAGGTGCTGCTGACTACCTGTCCCAGGGTCCTCCTCTCACACTCTCCTCTAGGTGCTGCTGACTGTCCCAGGGTCCCCCTCTCACACTCTCCTCTAGGTGCTGCTGACTGTCCCAGGGTCCTCCTCTCACTCTCTCCTCTAGGTGCTGCTGACTGTCCCAGGGTCCTCCTCTCGCACTCTCCTCTAGGTGCTGCTGACTGTCAGTCCCATGGTCCTGCTCTCACACTCTCCTCTAGGTGCTGCTGACTGTCCCAGGATCCTCCTCTCACACTCTCCTCTAGGTCCAGCTGACAGCCTGTCCCAGGGTCCTCCTCTCACACTCTCCTCTAGGTGCTGCTGACTGCCTGTCCCAGGGTCCTCCTCTCACACTCTCCTCTAGGTGCTGCTGACTGTCCCAGGATCCTCCTCTCACACTCTCCTCTAGGTGCTGCTGACTGTCTTTCCCAGGATCCTCCTCTCACACTCTCCTCTAGGTGCTGCTGACTGCCTGTCCCAGGGTCCTCCTCTCACACTCTCCTCTAGGTGCTGCTGAATGTCCCAGGGTCCTCCTCTCACACTCTCCTCTAGGTGCTGCAGACAGTCTGTCCCAGGGTCCTCCTCTCACACTCTCCTCTAGGTGCTGCTGACTGACTGTCCCAGGGTCCTCCTCTCACTCTCTCCTCTAGGTGCTGCTGACTGTCCCAGGGTCCTCCTCTCGCACTCTCCTCTAGGTGCTGGTGACTGACTGTCCCAGGGTCCTCCTCTCACACTCTCCTCTAGGTGCTGCTGACTGTCTGTCCAAGGGTCCTCCTCTCACACTCTCCTCTAGGTGCTGCTGACTGTCCCAGGGTCCTCCTCTCACACTCTCCTCTAGGTGCTGCTGACAGCCTGTCCCAGGGTCCTCCTCTCGCACTCTCCTCTAGGTGCTGCTGACTGACTGTCCTAGGATCCTCCTCTCACACTCTCCTCTAGGTGCTGCTGACTGCCTGTCCTAGGGTACTCCTCTCACACTCTCCTCTAGGTGCTGCTTACTGCCTGTCCCAGGGTCCTCCTCTCACACTCTCCTCTAGGTGCTGCTGACTGTCCCAGGATCCTCCTCTCACACTCTGCTCTAGGTGCTGCTGACTACTTGTCCCTGGGTCCTCCTCTCACACTCTCCTCTAGGTGCTGCTGACTGTCCCAGGGTCCTCCTCTCACTCTCTCCTCTAGGTGCTGCTGACTGTCTGTCCCAGGATTCTCCTCTCACACTCTCCTCTAGGTGCTGCTGACTGTCCCAGGGTCCTCCTCTCACACTCTCCTCTAGGTGCTGCTGACTGTCTGTCCCAGGATCCTCCTCTCACACTCTCCTCTAGGTGCTGCTGACTACCTGTCCCAGGGTCCTCCTCTCACACTCTCCTCTAGGTGCTGCTGTCTGCCTGTCCTAGGGTCCTCCTCTCACACTCTCCTCTAGGTGCTGCTGACTGTCCCAGGATCCTCCTCTCACACTCTCCTCTAGGTGCTGCTGACTACCTGTCCCAGGGTCCTCCTCTCACACTCTCCTCTAGGTGCTGCTGACTGTCCCAGGGTCCCCCTCTCACACTCTCCTCTAGGTGCTGCTGACTGTCCCAGGGTCCTCCTCTCACTCTCTCCTCTAGGTGCTGCTGACTGTCCCAGGGTCCTCCTCTCACACTCTCCTCTAGGTGCTGCTGACTGTCAGTCCCATGGTCCTGCTCTCACACTCTCCTCTAGGTGCTGCTGACTGTCCCAGGATCCTCCTCTCACACTCTCCTCTAGGTCCAGCTGACAGCCTGTCCCAGGGTCCTCCTCTCACATTCTCCTCTAGGTGCAGCTGACAGCCTGTCCCAGGGTCCTCCTCTCACACTCTCCTCTAGGTGCTGCTGACTGTCCCAGGATCCTCCTCTCACACTCTCCTCTAGGTGCTGCTGACTGTCTTTCCCAGGATCCTCCTCTCACACTCTCCTCTAGGTGCTGCTGACTGCCTGTCCCAGGGTCCTCCTCTCACACTCTCCTCTAGGTGCTGCTGACTGTCCCAGGGTCCTCCTCTCACACTCTCCTCTAGGTGCTGCAGACAGTCTGTCCCAGGGTCCTCCTCTCACACTCTCCTCTAGGTGCTGCTGACTGACTGTCCCAGGGTCCTCCTCTCACACTCTCCTCTAGGTGCTGCTGACTGTCTGTCCCAGGATCCTCCTCTCACACTCTCCTCTAGGTGCTGCTGACTGTCCCAGGGTACTCCTCTCACTCTCTCCTCTAGTTGCTGCTGACTACCTGTCCCAGGGTCCTCCTCTCACACTCTCGTCTAGGTGCTGCTGACTGTCCCAGGGTCCCGCTCTCACACTCTCCTCTAGGTGCTGCTGACTGTCCCAGGGTCCTCCTCTCACTCTCTCCTCTAGGTGCTGCTGACTGTCCCAGGATCCTCCTCTCACACTCTCCTCTAGGTGCTGCTGACTGCCTGTCCCAGGGTCCTCCTCTCACACTCTCCTCTAGGGGCTGCTGACTGCCTGTCCCAGGATCCTCCTCTAACACTCTCCTCTAGGTGCTGCTGACTGTCCCAGGATCCTCCTCTCACACTCTCCTCTAGGTGCTGCTGACTGTCTGTCCCAGGGTCCTCCTCTCACACTCTCCTCTAGGTGCTGCTGACTACCTGTCCCAGGATCCTCCTCTCACACTCTCCTCTAGGTGCTGCTGACTGTCCCAGGGTCCCATACTCACACTCTCCTCTAGGAGCTGCTGACTGTCCCAGGGTCCTCCTCTCACTCTCTCCTCTAGGTGCTGCTGACTGTCCCAGGGTCCTCCTCTCGCACTCTCCTCTAGGTGCTGCTGACTGTCTGTCCCAGGGTCCTCCTCTCACACTCTCCTCTAGGTGCTGCTGACTGTCAGTCCCATGGTCCTGCTCTCACACTCTCCTCTAGGTGCTGCTGACTGTCCCAGGATCCTCCTCTCACACTCTCCTCTAGGTCCAGCTGACAGCCTGTCCCAGGGTCCACCTCTCACACTCTCCTCTAGGTGCTGCTGACTGCCTGTCCCAGGGTCCTCCTCTCACACTCTCCTCTAGGTGCTGCTGACTGTCCCAGGATCCTCCTCTCACACTCTCCTCTAGGTGCTGCTGACTGTCTTTCCCAGGATCCTCCTCTCACACTCTCCTCTAGGTGCTGCTGACTGCCTGTCCCAGGGTCCTCCTCTCACACTCTCCTCTAGGTGCTGCTGACTGTCCCAGGGTCCTCCTCTCACACTCTCCTCTAGGTGCTGCAGACAGTCTGTCCCAGGGTCCTCCTCTCACACTCTCCTCTAGGTGCTGCTGACTGACTGTCCAAGGGTCCTCCTCTCACACTCTCCTCTAGGTGCTGCTGCCTGTCTGTCCCAGGATCCTCCTCTCACACTCTCCTCTAGGTGCTGCTGACTGTCCCAGGGTACTCCTCTCACTCTCTCCTCTAGTTGCTGCTGACTACCTGTCCCAGGGTCCTCCTCTCACACTCTCCTCTAGGTGCTGCTGACTGTCCCAGGGTCCCCCTCTCACACTCTCCTCTAGGTGCTGCTGACTGTCCCAGGGTCCTCCTCTCACTCTCTCCTCTAGGTGCTGCTGACTGTCCCAGGGTCCTCCTCTCGCACTCTCCTCTAGGTGCTGCTGACTGTCAGTCCCATGGTCCTGCTCTCACACTCTCCTCTAGGTGCTGCTGACTGTCTGTCCCAGGGTGCTCCTCTCACTCTCTCCTCTAGGTGCTGCTGACTGTCCCAGCGTCCTCCTCTCACACTCTCCTCTAGGTCCTGCTGACAGCCTGTCCCAGGGTCCTCCTCTCACACTCTCCTCTAGGTGCTGCTGACTGTCCCAGGATCCTCCTCTCACACTCTCCTCTAGGTGCTGCTGACTGCCTGTCCCAGGGTCCTCCTCTCACACTCTCCTCTAGGGGCTGCTGACTGCCTGTCCCAGGATCCTCCTCTAACACTCTCCTCTAGGTGCTGCTGACTGTCCCAGGATCCTCCTCTCACACTCTCCTCTAGGTGCTGCTGACTGTCTGTCCCAGGGTCCTCCTCTCACACTCTCCTCTAGGTGCTGCTGACTGTCCCAGGATCCTCCTCTCACACTCTGCTCTAGGTGCTGCTGACTACTTGTCCCAGGGTCCTCCTCTCACACTCTCCTCTAGGTGCTGCTGACTGTCCCAGGGTCCTCCTCTCACTCTCTCCTCTAGGTGCTGCTGACTGTCTGTCCCAGGATTCTCCTCTCACACTCTCCTCTAGGTGCTGCTGACTGTCCCAGGGTCCTCCTCTCACACTCTCCTCTAGGTGCTGCTGACTGTCTGTCCCAGGATCCTCCTCTCACACTCTCCTCTAGGTGCTGCTGACTACCTGTCCCAGGGTCCTCCTCTCACACTCTCCTCTAGGTGCTGCTGACTGCCTGTCCTAGGGTACTCCTCTCACACTCTCCTCTAGGTGCTGCTGACTGTCCCAGGATCCTCCTCTCACACTCTCCTCTAGGTGCTGCTGACTACCTGTCCCAGGGACCTCCTCTCACACTCTCCTCTAGGTGCTGGTGACTGCCCAGGGTCCCCCTCTCACACTCTCCTCTAGGTGCTGCTGACTGTCCCAGGGTCCTCCTCTCACTCTCTCCTCTAGGTGCTGCTGACTGTCCCAGGGTCCTCCTCTCGCACTCTCCTCTAGGTGCTGCTGACTGTCAGTCCCATGGTCCTGCTCTCACACTCTCCTCTAGGTGCTGCTGACTGTCTGTCCCAGGGTCCTCCTCTCACTCTCTCCTCTAGGTGCTGCTGACTGTCCCAGGGTCCTCCTCTCACACTCTCCTCTAGGTCCTGCTGACAGCCTGTCCCAGGGTCCTCCTCTCACACTCTCCTCTAGGTGCTGCTGACTGTCTGTCCCAGGGTCCTCCTCTCACACTCTCCTCTAGGTGCTGCTGACTGTCCCAGGATCCTCCTCTCACACTCTCCTCTAGGTGCTGCTGACTGTCTTTCCCAGGATCCTCCTCTCACACTCTCCTCTAGGTGCTGCTGACTGCCTGTCCCAGGGTCCTCCTCTCACACTCTCCTCTAGGTGCTGCTGACTGTCCCAGGGTCCTCCTCTCACACTCTCCTCTAGGTGCTGCAGACAGTCTGTCCCAGGGTCCTCCTCTCACACTCTCCTCTAGGTGCTGCTGACTGACTGTCCCAGGGTCCTCCTCTCACACTCTCCTCTAGGTGCTGCTGACTGTCTGTCCCAGGATCCTCCTCTCACACTCTCCTCTAGGTGCTGCTGACTGTCTGTCCCAGGATCCTCCTCTCACACTCTCCTCTAGGTGCTGCTGACTGTCTGTCCCAGGATCCTCCTCTGACTCTCTCCTCTAGGTGCTGCTGACTGTCCCAGGGTCCTCCTCTCACACTCTCCTCTAGGTGCTGCTGACTGTCTGTCCCAGGATCCTCCTCTCACTCTCTCCTCTAGGTGCTGCTGACTGTACCAGGGTCCTCCTCTCACACTCTCCTCTAGGTGCTGCTGACTGTCGGTCCCAGGATCCTCCTCTCACACTCTCCTCTAGGTGCTGCTGACTGCCTGTCCCAGGGTCCTCCTCTCACACTCTCCTCTAGGTGCTGCTGACTGTCCCAGGGTCCTCCTCTCACACTCTCCTCTAGGTGCTGCCGACAGTCTGTCCCAGGGTGCTCCTCTCACACTCTCCTCTAGGTGCTGCTGACTGACTGTCCCAGGGTCCTCCTCTCACACTCTCCTCTAGGTGCTGCTGACTGTCCCAGGGTCCTCCTCTCACACTCTCCTCTAGGTGCTGCTGACTGTCTGGCCCAGGGTCCTCCTCTCACACTCTCCTCTAGGTGCTGCTGACTGTCTGTCCCAGGGCCCTCCTCTCACACTCTCCTCTAGGTGCTGCTGACTGTCTGTCCCAGGATCCTCCTCTCACACTCTCCTCTAGGTGCTGCTGCCTGTCCCAGGGTCCTCCTCTCACACTCTCCTCTAGGTGCTGCTGACTGTCCCAGGGTCCTCCTCTCACACTCTCCTCTAGGTGCTGCTGACTGTCTGTCCCAGGATCCTCCTCTCACACTTTCCTCTAGGTGCTGCTGACTGCCTGTCCCAGGGTCCTCCTCTCACACTCTCTTCTAGGTGTTGCTGACTGTCCCAGGGTCCTCCTCTCACACTCTCCTCTAGGTGCTGCAGACAGTCTGTCCCAGGATCCTCCTCTCACACTCTCCTCTAGGTGCTGCTGACTGCCTGTCCCAGGGTCCTCCTCTCACACTCTCCTCTAGGTGCTGCTGACTGTCCCAGGGTCCTCCTCTCACACTCTACTCTAGGTGCTGCTGACTGTCTGTCCCAGGGTCCTCCTCTCACACTCTCCTCTAGGTGCTGCTGACTGTCACAGGGTCCTCCTCTCACACTCTCCTCTAGGTGCTGCTGACTGTCCCAGGGTCCTCCTCTCACACTCTCCTCTAGGTGCTGCTCCCTGTCCCAGGGTCCTCCTCTCACTCTCTCCTCTAGGTGCGGCTGACTGGATGTCCCAGGGTCCTCCTCTCGCACTCTCCTCTAGGTGCTGCTGACTGTCTGTCCCAGGATCCTCCTCTCACACTCTCCTCTAGGTGCTGCTGACTGTCTGTCCCAGGATCCTCCTCTCACACTCTCCTCTATGTGCTGCTGACTGTCCCAGGATCCTCCTCTCACACTCTCCTCTAGGTGCTGCTGACTGTCTGTCCCAGGATCCTCCTCTCACACTCTCCTCTTGGTGCTGCTGACTGCCTGTCCCAGGATCCTCCTCTCACACTCTCCTCTAGGTGCTGCTGACTGTCTGTCCCAGGATCCTCCTCTCACACTCTCCTCTAGGTGCTGCTGACTGTCTGTCCCAGGATCCTCCTCTGACTCTCTCCTCTAGGTGCTGCTGACTGTCCCAGGGTCCTCCTCTCACACTCTCCTCTAGGTGCTGCTGACTGTCTGTCCCAGGATCCTCCTCTCACTCTCTCCTCTAGGTGCTGCTGACTGTCCCAGGGTCCTCCTCTCACACTCTCCTCTAGGTGCTGCTGACTGTCCCAGGGTCCTCCTCTCACACTCTCCTCTAGGTGCTGCTGACTGTCCCAGGGTCCTCCTCTCACACTCTCCTCTAGGTGCTGCTGACTGTCTGTCCCAGGATCCTCCTCTCACACTCTCCTCTAGGTGCTGCTGACTGCCTGTCCCAGAGTCCTGCTCTCACACTCTCCTCTAGGTGCTGCTGACTGTCCCAGGGTCCTCCTCTCACACTCTCCTCTAGGTGCTGCAGACAGTCTGTCCCAGGGTCCTCCTCTCACACTCTCCTCTAGGTGCTGCTGACTGACTGTCCCAGGGTCCTCCTCTCACACTCTCCTCTAGGTGCTGCTGACTGTCCCAGGGTCCTCCTCTCACACTCTCCTCTAGGTGCTGCTGACTGTCTGTCCCAGGGTCCTCCTCTCACACTCTCCTCTAGGTGCTGCTGACTGTCTGTCCCAGGGCCCTCCTCTCACACTCTCCTCTAGGTCCTGCTGACTGCCTGTCCCAGGATCCTCCTCTCTCACTCTCCTCATAGGTGCTGCTGCCTGTCCCAGGGTCCTCCTCTCACACTCTCCTCTAGGTGCTGCTGACTGTCCCAGGGTCCTCCTCTCACACTCTCCTCTAGGTGCTGCTGACTGTCTGTCCCAGGATCCTCCTCTCACAGTTTCCTCTAGGTGCTGCTGACTGCCTGTCCCAGGGTCCTCCTCTCACAATCTCCTCTAGGTGTTGCTGACTGTCCCAGGGTCCTCCTCTCACACTCTCCTCTAGGTGCTGCAGACAGTCTGTCCCAGGGTCCACCTCTCACACTCTCCTCTATGTGCTGCTGACTGCCTGTCCCAGGGTCCTCCTCTAACACTCTCCTCTAGGTGCTGCTGACTGTCCCAGGGTCCTCCTCTCACACTCTACTCTAGGTGCTGCTGACTGTCTGTCCCATGCTCCTCCTCTCACACTCTCCTCTAGGTGCTGCTGACTGTCTGTCCCAGGGCCCTCCTCTCACACTCTCCTCTAGGTGCTGCTGAATGTCTGTACCAGGGTCCTCCTCTCACACTCTCCTCTAGGTGCTGCTGACTGTCTGTCCTAGGGTCCTCCTCTCACACTCTCCTCTAGGTGCTGCTGACTCTCTGTCCTAGGGTCCTCCTCTCACACTCTCCTCTAGGTGCTGCTGACTGTCTGTCCGAGGGTCCTCCTCTCACACTCTCCTCTAGGTGCTGCTGACTGTCCCAGGGTCCTCTTCTCACACTCTCCTCTAGGTGCTGCTGACTGTCCCAGGGTCCTCCTCTCACTCTCTCCTCTAGTGCTGCTGACTGCCTGTCCCAGGGTCCTCCTCTCGCACTCTCTTCTAGGTGCTGCTGACTGCCTGTCCCAGGGTCCTCCTCTCGCACTCTCCTCTAGGTGCTGCTAACTGTCCCAGGGTCCTCCTCTCACACTCTCCTCTAGGTGCTGCTGACTGACTGTCCCAGGATCCTCCTCTCACACTCTCCTCTAAGTGCTGCTGACTGTCTGTCCTAGGGTCCTCCTCTCACACTCTCCTCTAGGTGCTGCTGACTGTCTGTCCCAGGATCCTCCTCTCACTCTCTCCTCTAGGTGCTGCTGACTGTCCCAGTGTCCTCCTCTCACACTCTCCTCTAGGTGCTGCTGACTGTCTGTCCCAGGATCCTCCTCTCACACTCTCCTCTATGTGCTGCTGACTGTCCCAGGGTCCTCCTCTCGCACTCTCCTCTAGGTGCTGCTGACTGTCCCAGGGTCCTCCTCTCACACTCTCCTCTAGGTGCTGCTGACTGACTGTCCCAGGATCCTCCTCTCACTCTCTCCTCTAGGTGCTGCTGACTGTCCCAGGGTCCTCCTCTCACACTCTCCTCTAGGTGCTGCAGACTGTCTGTCCCAGGATCCTCCTCTCACACTCTCCTCTAAGTGCTGCTGACTGTCTGTCCTAGGGTCCTCCTCTCACACTCTCCTCTAGGTGCTGCTGACTGTCTGTCCCAGGATCCTCCTCTCACTCTCTCCTCTAGGTGCTGCTGACTGTCCCAGGGTCCTCCTCTCACACTCTCCTCTAGGTGCTGCTGACTGTCCCAGGGTCCTCCTCTCACACTCTCCTCTAGGTGCTGCTGACTGTCCCAGGGTCCTCCTCTCACACTCTCCTCTAGGTGCTGCTGACTGTCTGTCCCAGGATCCTCCTCTCACACTCTCCTCTAGGTGCTGCTGACTGCCTGTCCCAGGGTCCTCCTCTCACACTCTCCTCTAGGTGCTGCTGACTGTCCCAGGGTCCTCCTCTCACACTCTCCTCTAGGTGCTGCAGACTGTCTGTCCCAGGGTCCTCCTCTCACACTCTCCTCTAGGTGCTGCTGACTGCCTGTCCCTGGGTCCTCCTCTCACACTCTCCTCGAGGTGCTGCTGACTGTCCCAGGGTCCTCCTCTCACACTCTCCTCTAGGTGCTGCTGACTGTCTGTCCCAGGGTCCTCCTCTCACACTCTCCTCTAGGTGCTGCAGACTGTCTGTCCCAGCGTCCTCCTCTCACACTCTCCTCTAGGTGCTGCTGACTGACTGTCCCAGGATCCTCCTCTCACACTCTCCTCTAAGTGCTGCTGACTGTCTGTCCTAGGATCCTCCTCTCACACTCTCCTCTAGGTGCTGCTGACTGTCTGTCCCAGGATCCTCCTCTCACTCTCTCCTCTAGGTGCTGCTGACTGTCCCAGGGTCCTCCTCTCACACTCTCCTCTAGGTGCTGCTGACTGTCCCAGGGTCCTCCTCTCACACTCTCCTCTAGGTGCTGCTGACTGTCCCAGGGTCCTCCTCTCACACTCTCCTCTAGGTGCTGCTGACTGTCTGTCCCAGGATCCTCCTCTCACACTCTCCTCTAGGTGCTGCTGACTGCCTGTCCCAGGGTCCTCCTCTCACACTCTCCTCTAGGTGCTGCTGACTGTCCCAGGGTCCTCCTCTCACACTCTCCTCTAGGTGCTGCAGACTGTCTGTCCCAGGGTCCTCCTCTCACACTCTCCTCTAGGTGCTGCTGACTGCCTGTCCCAGGGTCCTCCTCTCACACTCTCCTCTAGGTGCTGCAGACTGTCTGTCCCAGGGTCCTCCTCTCACACTCTCCTCTAGGTGCTGCTGACTGTCTGTCCCAGGGTCCTCCTCTCACACTCTCCTCTAGGTGCTGCTGACTGTCTGTCCGAGTGCCCTCCTCTCACACTCTCCTCTAGGTGCTGCTGACTGTCCCAGGGTCCTCCTCTCACACTCTCCTCTAGGTGCTGCTGACTGTCCCAGGGTCCTCCTCTCACTCTCTCCTCTAGGTGCTGCTGACTGTCCCATGGTCCTCCTCTCACACTCTCCTCTAGGTGCTGCTGACTGTCCCAGGGTCCTCCTCTCACACTCTCCTCTATGTGCTGCTCCCTGTCCCAGGGTCCTCCTCTCACTCTCTCCTCTAGGTGCTGCTGACTGTCTGCCCCAGGATCCTCCTCTCACACTCTCCTCTAGGTGCTGCTGACTGTCTGTCCCAGGATCCTCCTCTCACACTCTCCTCTAGGTGCTGCTGACTGTCCCAGGATCCTCCTCTCACACTCTCCTCTAGGTGCTGCTGACTGTCTGTCCCAGGATCCTCCTCTCACTCTCTCCTCTAGGTGCTGCTGACTGTCCCAGGGTCCTACTCTCACACTCTCCTCTAGGTGCTGCTGACTGTCTGTCCCAGGATCCTCCTCTCACTCTCTCCTCTAGGTGCTGCTGACTGTCCCAGGGTCCTCCTCTCACACTCTCCTCTAGGTGCTGCTGACTGTCCCAGGGTCCTCCTCTCACACTCTCCTCTAGGTGCTGCTGACTGTCCCAGGGTCCTCCTCTCACACTCTCCTCTAGGTGCTGCTGACTGTCTGTCCCAGGATCCTCCTCTCACATTCTCCTCTAGGTGCTGCTGACTGTCTCTCCCAGGGCCCTCCTCTCAAACTCTCCTCTAGGTGCTGCTGACTGTCTGTCCCAGGATCCTCCTCTCACACTCTCCTCTAGGTGCTGCTGCCTGTCCCAGGATCCTCCTCTCACACTCTCCTCTAGGTGCTGCTGACTGCCTGTCCCAGGGTCCTCCTCTCACACTCTCCTCTAGGTGCTGCTGACTGTCCCAGGGTCCTCCTCTCACACTCTCCTCTAGGTGCTGCAGACAGTCTGTCCCAGGGTCCTCCTCTCACACTCTCCTCTAGGTGCTGCTGACTGCCTGTCCCAGGGTCCTACTCTCACACTCTCTTCTAGGTGCTGCTGACTGTCCCAGGGTCCTCCTCTCACACTCTCCTCTAGGTGCTGCTGACTGTCTGTCCCAGGGTCCTCCTCTCACACTCTCCTCTAGGTGCTGATGACTGTCTGTCCCAGGGCCCTCCTCTCACACTCTCCTCTAGGTGCTGCTGACTGTCCCAGGGTCCTCCTCTCACACTCTCCTCTAGGTGCTGCTGACTGTCTGTCCTAGGGTCCTCCTCTCACACTCTCCTCTAGGTGCTGCTGATTGTCTGTCCCAGGGTCCTCCTCTCACAATCTCCCCTAGGTGCTGATGATTGCCTGTCCCAGGGTCCTCCTCTCACACTCTCCTCTAGGTGCTGCTGACTGCCTGTCCCAGGATCCTCCTCTCACACTCTCCTCTAGGTGCTGCTGATTGCCTGTCCCAGTGTCCTCCTCTCACACTCTCCTCTAGGTGCTGCTGACTGTCCCAGGGACCTCCTCTCACACTCTCCTCTAGGTGCTGCTGACTGTCCCAGGGACCTCCTCTCACACTCTCCTCTAGGTGCTGCTGACTGTCTGTCCCAGGGTCCTCCTCTCACACTCTCCTCTAGGTGCTGCTGACTGTCCCAGGATACTCCTCTCACTCTCACCTCTAGGTGCTGCTGACTGCCTGTCCCAGGATCCTCCTCTCACACTCTCCTCTAGGTGCTGCTGACTGCCTGTCCCAGGGTCCTCCTCTCACACTCTCCTCTAGGTGCTGCTGACTGTCCCAGTGTCCTCCACTCACACTCTCCTCTAGGTGCTGCTGACTGTCCCAGGGTCCTCCTCTCACACTCTCCTCTAGGTGCTGCTGACTGTCCCAGGATCCTCCTCTCACTCTCTCCTCTAGGTGCTGCTGACTGTCCCAGGGTCCTCCTCTCACACTCTCCTCTAGGTGCTGCTGACTGTCCCAGGGTCCTCCTCTCGCACTCTCCTCTAGGTGCTGACTGCCTGCCCCAGGATCCTCCTCTCACACTCTCCTCTAGCTGCTGCTGACTGCCTGCCCCAGGATCCTCCTCTCACACTCTCCTCTAGGTGCTGCTGACTGCCTGTCCCAGGGTCCTCCTCTCACACTCTCCTCTAGGTGCTGCTGACTGCCTGTCCCAGGGTCCTCCTCTCACACTCTCCTCTAGGTGCTGCTGATTTCCTCTCCCAGGGTCCTCCTCTCACTCTCTCCTCTAGGTGCTGCTGACTGCCTGACCCAGGGTCCTCCTCTCACACTCTCCTCTAGGTGCTGCTGACTGTCCCAGGGTCCTCCTCTCGCACTCTCCTCTAGGTGCTGCTGACTGTCCCAGGGTCCTCCTCTCACACTCTCCTCTAGGTGCTGCTGACTGCCTGTCCCAGGATCCTCCTCTCACACTCTCCTCTAGGTGCTGCTGACTGTCTGTCCCAGGGTACTCCTCTCACACTCTCCTCTAGGTGCTGCTGACTGCCTGTCCCAGGGTCCTCCTCTCACACTCTCCTCTAGGTGCTGCTGACTGTCCCAGGGACCTCCTCTCACACTCTCCTCTAGGTGCTGCTGACTGTCTGTCCCAGGGTCCTCCTCTCACACTCTCCTCTAGGTGCTGCTGACTGTCCCAGGATCCTCCTCTCACTCTCTCCTCTAGGTGCTGCTGACTGCCTGTCCCAGGATCCTCCTCTCACACTCTCCTCTAGGTGCTGCTGACTGTCTGTCCCAAGATCCTCCTCTAACACTCTCCTCTAGGTGCTGCTGACTGTCCCAGTGTCCTCCTCTCACACTCTCCTCTAGGTGCTGCTGACTGTCCCAGGGTCCTCCTCTCACACTCTCCTCTAGGTGCTGCTGACTGTCCCAGGATCCTCCTCTCACTCTCTCCTCTAGGTGCTGCTGACTGTCCCAGGGTCCTCCTCTCACACTCTCCTCTAGGTGCTGCTGACTGTCCCAGGGTCCTCCTCTCGCACTCTCCTCTAGGTGCTGACTGCCTGTCCCAGGATCCTCCTCTCACACTCTCCTCTATGTGCTGCTGACTGTCCCAGGGTCCTCCTCTCGCACTCTCCTCTAGGTGCTGCTGACTGTCCCAGGGTCCTCCTCTCACACTCTCCTCTAGGTGCTGCTGACTGACTGTCCCAGGATCCTCCTCTCACTCTCTCCTCTAGGTGCTGCTGACTGTCCCAGGGTCCTCCTCTCACACTCTCCTCTAGGTGCTGCAGACTGTCTGTCCCAGGATCCTCCTCTCACACTCTCCTCTAAGTGCTGCTGACTGTCTGTCCTAGGGTCCTCCTCTCACAATCTCCTCTAGGTGCTGCTGACTGTCTGTCCCAGGATCCTCCTCTCACTCTCTCCTCTAGGTGCTTCTGACTGTCCCAGGGTCCTCCTCTCACACTCTCCTCTAGGTGCTGCTGACTGTCCCAGGGTCCTCCTCTCACACTCTCCTCTAGGTGCTGCTGACTGTCCCAGGGTCCTCCTCTCACACTCTCCTCTAGGTGCTGCTGACTGTCTGTCCCAGGATCCTCCTCTCACACTCTCCTCTAGGTGCTGCTGACTGCCTGTCCCAGGGTCCTCCTCTCACACTCTCCTCTAGGTGCTGCTGACTGTCCCAGGGTCCTCCTCTCACACTCTCCTCTAGGTGCTGCAGACTGTCTGTCCCAGGGTCCTCCTCTCACACTCTCCTCTAGGTGCTGCTGACTGCCTGTCCCAGGGTCCTCCTCTCACACTCTCCTCGAGGTGCTGCTGACTGTCCCAGGGTCCTCCTCTCACACTCTCCTCTAGGTGCTGCTGACTGTCTGTCCCAGGGTCCTCCTCTCACACTCTCCTCTAGGTGCTGCAGACTGTCTGTCCCAGGGTCCTCCTCTCACACTCTCCTCTAGGTGCTGCTGACTGACTGTCCCAGGATCCTCCTCTCACACTCTCCTCTAAGTGCTGCTGACTGTCTGTCCTAGGGTCCTCCTCTCACACTCTCCTCTAGGTGCTGCTGACTGTCTGTCCCAGGATCCTCCTCTCACTCTCTCCTCTAGGTGCTGCTGACTGTCCCAGGGTCCTCCTCTCACACTCTCCTCTAGGTGCTGCTGACTGTCCCAGGGTCCTCCTCTCACACTCTCCTCTAGGTGCTGCTGACTGTCCCAGGGTCCTCCTCTCACACTCTCCTCTAGGTGCTGCTGACTGTCTGTCCCAGGATCCTCCTCTCACACTCTCCTCTAGGTGCTGCTGACTGCCTGTCCCAGGGTCCTCCTCTCACACTCTCCTCTAGGTGCTGCTGACTGTCCCAGGGTCCTCCTCTCACACTCTCCTCTAGGTGCTGCAGACTGTCTGTCCCAGGGTCCTCCTCTCACACTCTCCTCTAGGTGCTGCTGACTGCCTGTCCCAGGGTCCTCCTCTCACACTCTCCTCTAGGTGCTTCTGACTGTCCCAGGATCCTCCTCTCACACTCTCCTCTAGGTGCTGCTGACTGTCTGTCCCAGGGTCCTCCTCTCACACTCTCCTCTAGGTGCTGCTGACTGTCTGTCCGAGGGCCCTCCTCTCACACTCTCCTCTAGGTGCTGCTGACTGTCCCAGGGTCCTCCTCTCACACTCTCCTCTAGGTGCTGCTGACTGTCCCAGGGTCCTCCTCTCACTCTCTCCTCTAGGTGCTGCTGACTGTCCCAGGGTCCTCCTCTCACACTCTCCTCTAGGTGCTGCTGACTGTCCCAGGGTCCTCCTCTCACACTCTCCTCTATGTGCTGCTCCCTGTCCCAGGGTCCTCCTCTCACTCTCTCCTCTAGGTGCTGCTGACTGTCTGCCCCAGGATCCTCCTCTCACACTCTCCTCTAGGTGCTGCTGACTGTCTGTCCCAGGATCCTCCTCTCACACTCTCCTCTAGGTGCTGCTGACTGTCCCAGGATCCTCCTCTCACACTCTCCTCTAGGTGCTGCTGACTGTCTGTCCCAGGATCCTCCTCTCACTCTCTCCTCTAGGTGCTGCTGACTGTCCCAGGGTCCTACTCTCACGCTCTCCTCTAGGTGCTGCTGACTGTCTGTCCCAGGATCCTCCTCTCACTCTCTCCTCTAGGTGCTGACTGCCTGTCCCAGGATCCTCCTCTCACACTCTCCTCTATGTGCTGCTGACTGTCCCAGGGTCCTCCTCTCGCACTCTCCTCTAGGTGCTGCTGACTGTCCCAGGGTCCTCCTCTCACACTCTCCTCTAGGTGCTGCTGACTGACTGTCCCAGGATCCTCCTCTCACTCTCTCCTCTAGGTGCTGCTGACTGTCCCAGGGTCCTCCTCTCACACTCTCCTCTAGGTGCTGCAGACTGTCTGTCCCAGGATCCTCCTCTCACACTCTCCTCTAAGTGCTGCTGACTGTCTGTCCTAGGGTCCTCCTCTCACAATCTCCTCTAGGTGCTGCTGACTGTCTGTCCCAGGATCCTCCTCTCACTCTCTCCTCTAGGTGCTTCTGACTGTCCCAGGGTCCTCCTCTCACACTCTCCTCTAGGTGCTGCTGACTGTCCCAGGGTCCTCCTCTCACACTCTCCTCTAGGTGCTGCTGACTGTCCCAGGGTCCTCCTCTCACACTCTCCTCTAGGTGCTGCTGACTGTCTGTCCCAGGATCCTCCTCTCACACTCTCCTCTAGGTGCTGCTGACTGCCTGTCCCAGGGTCCTCCTCTCACACTCTCCTCTAGGTGCTGCTGACTGTCCCAGGGTCCTCCTCTCACACTCTCCTCTAGGTGCTGCAGACTGTCTGTCCCAGGGTCCTCCTCTCACACTCTCCTCTAGGTGCTGCTGACTGCCTGTCCCAGGGTCCTCCTCTCACACTCTCCTCGAGGTGCTGCTGACTGTCCCAGGGTCCTCCTCTCACACTCTCCTCTAGGTGCTGCTGACTGTCTGTCCCAGGGTCCTCCTCTCACACTCTCCTCTAGGTGCTGCAGACTGTCTGTCCCAGGGTCCTCCTCTCACACTCTCCTCTAGGTGCTGCTGACTGACTGTCCCAGGATCCTCCTCTCACACTCTCCTCTAAGTGCTGCTGACTGTCTGTCCTAGGGTCCTCCTCTCACACTCTCCTCTAGGTGCTGCTGACTGTCTGTCCCAGGATCCTCCTCTCACTCTCTCCTCTAGGTGCTGCTGACTGTCCCAGGGTCCTCCTCTCACACTCTCCTCTAGGTGCTGCTGACTGTCCCAGGGTCCTCCTCTCACACTCTCCTCTAGGTGCTGCTGACTGTCCCAGGGTCCTCCTCTCACACTCTCCTCTAGGTGCTGCTGACTGTCTGTCCCAGGATCCTCCTCTCACACTCTCCTCTAGGTGCTGCTGACTGCCTGTCCCAGGGTCCTCCTCTCACACTCTCCTCTAGGTGCTGCTGACTGTCCCAGGGTCCTCCTCTCACACTCTCCTCTAGGTGCTGCTGACTGTCTGTCCCAGGGTCCTCCTCTCACACTCTCCTCTAGGTGCTGCTGACTGCCTGTCCCAGGGTCCTCCTCTCACACTCTCCTCTAGGTGCTTCTGACTGTCCCAGGATCCTCCTCTCACACTCTCCTGTAGGTGCTGACTGTCTGTCCCAGGGTCCTCCTCTCACTCTCTCCTCTAGGTGCTGCTGCCTGTCTGTCCCAGGATCCTCCTCTCACTCTCTCCTCTAGGTGCTGCTGACTGCCCCAGGGTCCTCCTCTCACACTCTCCTCTAGGTGCTGCTGACTGTCCCAGGGTCCTCCTCTCACTCTCTCCTCTAGGTGCTGCTGACTGTCCCATGGTCCTCCTCTCACACTCTCCTCTAGGTGCTGCTGACTGTCCCAGGGTCCTCCTCTCACACTCTCCTCTATGTGCTGCTCCCTGTCCCAGGGTCCTCCTCTCACTCTCTCCTCTAGGTGCTGCTGACTGTCTGCCCCAGGATCCTCCTCTCACACTCTCCTCTAGGTGCTGCTCACTGTCTGTCCCAGGATCCTCCTCTCACACTCTCCTCTAGGTGCTGCTGACTGTCCAGGATCCTCCTCTCACACTCTCCTCTAGGTGCTGCTGACTGTCTGTCCCAGGATCCTCCTCTCACTCTCTCCTCTAGGTGCTGCTGACTGTCCCAGGGTCCTACTCTCACGCTCTCCTCTAGGTGCTGCTGACTGTCTGTCCCAGGATCCTCCTCTCACTCTCTCCTCTAGGTGCTGCTGACTGTCCCAGGGTCCTCCTCTCACACTCTCCTCTAGGTGCTGCTGACTGTCCCAGGGTCCTCCTCTCACACTCTCCTCTAGGTGCTGCTGACTGTCCCAGGGTCCTCCTCTCACACTCTCCTCTAGGTGCTGCTGACTGTCTGTCCCAGGATCCTCCTCTCACACTCTCCTCTAGGTGCTGCTGACTGCCTGTCCCAGGGTCCTCCTCTCACACTCTCCTCTAGGTGCTGCTGACTGTCCCAGGGTCCTCCTCTCACACTCTCCGCTAGGTGCTGCAGACAGTCTGTCCCAGGGTCCTCCTCTCACACTCTCCTCTAGGTGCTGCTGACTGCCTGTCCCAGGGTCCTCCTCTCACACTCTCCTCTAGGTGCTGCTGACTGTCCCAGGGTCCTCCTCTCACACTCTCCTCTCGGTGCTGCTGACTGTCTGTCCCAGGGTCCTCCTCTCACACTCTCCTCTAGGTGCTGCTGACTGTCTCTCCCAGGGCCCTCCTCTCAAACTCTCCTCTAGGTGCTGCTGACTGTCTGTCCCAGGATCCTCCTCTCACACTCTCCTCTAGGTGCTGCTGCCTGTCCCAGGATCCTCCTCTCACACTCTCCTCTAGGTGCTGCTGACTGCCTGTCCCAGGGTCCTCCTCTCACACTCTCCTCTAGGTGCTGCTGACTGTCCCAGGGTCCTCCTCTCACACTCTGCTCTAGGTGCTGCAGACAGTCTGTCCCAGGGTCCTCCTCTCACACTCTCCTCTAGGTGCTGCTGACTGCCTGTCCCAGGGTCCTCCTCTCACACTCTCCTCTAGGTGCTGCTGACTGTCTGTCCCAGGGCCCTCCTCTCACACTCTCCTCTAGGTGCTGCTGACTGTCCCAGGGTCCTCCTCTCACACTCTCCTCTAGGTGCTGCTGACTGTCTGTCCTAGGGTCCTCCTCTCACACTCTCCTCTAGGTGCTGCTGATTGTCTGTCCCAGGGTCCTCCCCTCACAATCTCCCCTAGGTGCTGATGATTGCCTGTCCCAGGGTCCTCCTCTCACACTCTCCTCTAGGTGCTGCTGACTGCCTGTCCCAGGATCCTCCTCTCACACTCTCCTCTAGGTGCTGCTGATTGCCTGTCCCAGTGTCCTCCTCTCACACTCTCCTCTAGGTGCTGCTGACTGTCCCAGGGACCTCCTCTCACACTCTCCTCTAGGTGCTGCTGACTGTCCCAGGGACCTCCTCTCACACTCTCCTCTAGGTGCTGCTGACAGTCTGTCCCAGGGTCCTCCTCTCACACTCTCCTCTAGGTGCTGCTGACTGTCCCAGGATACTCCTCTCACTCTCACCTCTAGGTGCTGCTGACTGCCTGTCCCAGGATCCTCCTCTCACACTCTCCTCTAGGTGCTGCTGACTGCCTGTCCCAGGGTCCTCCTCTCACACTCTCCTCTAGGTGCTGCTGACTGTCCCAGGGTCCTCCACTCACACTCTCCTCTAGGTGCTGCTGACTGTCCCAGGGTCCTCCTCTCACACTCTCCTCTAGGTGCTGCTGACTGTCCCAGGATCCTCCTCTCACTCTCTCCTCTAGGTGCTGCTGACTGTCCCAGGGTCCTCCTCTCACACTCTCCTCTAGGTGCTGCTGACTGTCCCAGGGTCCTCCTCTCGCACTCTCCTCTAGGTGCTGACTGCCTGCCCCAGGATCCTCCTCTCACACTCTCCTCTAGCTGCTGCTGACTGCCTGCCCCAGGATCCTCCTCTCACACTCTCCTCTAGGTGCTGCTGACTGCCTGTCCCAGGGTCCTCCTCTCACACTCTCCTCTAGGTGCTGCTGACTGCCTGTCCCAGGGTCCTCCTCTCACACTCTCCTCTAGGTGCTGCTGATTTCCTCTCCCAGGGTCCTCCTCTCACTCTCTCCTCTAGGTGCTGCTGACTGCCTGACCCAGGGTCCTCCTCTCACACTCTCCTCTAGGTGCTGCTGACTGTCCCAGGGTCCTCCTCTCGCACTCTCCTCTAGGTGCTGCTGACTGTCCCAGGGTCCTCCTCTCACACTCTCCTCTAGGTGCTGCTGACTGCCTGTCCCAGGATCCTCCTCTAACACTCTCCTCTAGGTGCTGCTGACTGTCTGTCCCAAAGTACTCCTCTCACACTCTCCTCTAGGTGCTGCTGACTGCCTGTCCCAGGGTCCTCCTCTCACACTCTCCTCTAGGTGCTGCTGACTGTCCCAGGGACCTCCTCTCACACTCTCCTCTAGGTGCTGCTGACTGTCTGTCCCAGGGTCCTCCTCTCACACTCTCCTCTAGGTGCTGCTGACTGTCCCAGGATCCTCCTCTCACTCTCTCCTCTAGGTGCTGCTGACTGCCTGTCCCAGGATCCTCCTCTCACACTCTCCTCTAGGTGCTGCTGACTGTCTGTCCCAGGATCCTCCTCTAACACTCTCCTCTAGGTGCTGCTGACTGTCCCAGTGTCCTCCTCTCACACTCTCCTCTAGGTGCTGCTGACTGTCCCAGGGTCCTCCTCTCACACTCTCCTCTAGGTGCTGCTGACTGTCCCAGGATCCTCCTCTCACTCTCTCCTCTAGGTGCTGCTGACTGTCCCAGGGTCCTCCTCTCACACTCTCCTCTAGGTGCTGCTGACTGTCCCAGGGTCCTCCTCTCGCACTCTCCTCTAGGTGCTGACTGCCTGCCCCAGGATCCTCCTCTCACACTCTCCTCTAGGTGCTGCTGACTGCCTGCCCCAGGATCCTCCTCTCACAATCTTCTCTAGGTGCTGCTGACTGCCTGTCCCAGGATCCTCCTCTCACACTCTCCTCTAGGTGCTGCTGACTGCCTGTCCCAGGGTCCTCCTCTCACACTCTCCTCTAGGTGCTGCTGACTGCCTGTCCCAGGATCCTCCTCTCACACTCTCCTCTAGGTGCTGCTGATTGCCTGTCCCAGTGTCCTCCTCTCACACTCTCCTCTAGGTGCTGCTGACTGTCCCAGGGACCTCCTCTCACACTCTCCTCTAGGTGCTGCTGTCTGTCCCAGGGACCTCCTCTCACACTCTCCTCTAGGTGCTGCTGACTGTCTGTCCCAGGGTCCTCCTCTCACACTCTCCTCTAGGTGCTGCTGACTGTCCCAGGATCCTCCTCTCACTCTCTCCTCTAGGTGCTGCTGACTGCCTGTCCCAGGATCCTCCTCTCACACTCTCCTCTAGGTGCTGCTGACTGCCTGTCCCAGGGTCCTCCTCTCACACTCTCCTCTAGGTGCTGCTGACTGTCCCAGGGTCCTCCTCTCACACTCTCCTCTAGGTGCTGCTGACTGTCCCAGGGTCCTCCTCTCACACTCTCCTCTAGGTGCTGCTGACTGTCCCAGGATCCTCCTCTCACTCTCTCCTCTAGGTGCTGCTGACTGTCCCAGGGTCCTCCTCTCACACTCTCCTCTAGGTGCTGCTGACTGTCCCAGGGTCCTCCTCTCGCACTCTCCTCTAGGTGCTGACTGCCTGCCCCAGGATCCTTCTCTCACACTCTCCTCTAGCTGCTGCTGACTGCCTGCCCCAGGATCCTCCTCTCACACTCTCCTCTAGGTGCTGCTGACTGCCTGTCCCAGGGTCCTCCTCTCACACTCTCCTCTAGGTGCTGCTGACTGCCTGTCCCAGGGTCCTCCTCTCACACTCTCCTCTAGGTGCTGCTGATTTCCTCTCCCAGGTCCTCCTCTCACTCTCTCCTCTAGGTGCTGCTGACTGCCTGTCCCAGGGTCCTCCTCTCGCACTCTCCTCTAGGTGCTGCTGACTGTCCCAGGGTCCTCCTCTCGCATTCTCCTCTAGGTGCTGCTGACTGTCCCAGGGTCCTCCTCTCACACTCTCCTCTAGGTGCTGCTGATTACCTGTCCCAGGGTCCTCCTCTCACTCTCTCCTCTAGGTGCTGCTGACTGCCTGTCCCAGGGTCCTCCTCTCACACTCTCCTCTAGGTGCTGCTGACTGTCGGTCCCAGGGTCCTCCTCTCACACTCTCCTCTAGGTGCTGCTGACTGCCTGTCCCAGGGTCCTCCTCTCACACTCTCCTCTAGGTGCTGCTGACTGTCCCAGGGACCTCCTCTCACACTCTCCTCTAGGTGCTGCTGACTGTCTTTCCCAGGGTCCTCCTCTCACACTCTCCTCTAGGTGCTGCTGACTGTCCCAGGATCCTCCTCTCACTCTCTCCTCTAGGTGCTGCTGACTGCCTGTCCCAGGATCCTACTCTCACACTCTCCTCTAGGTGCTGCTGACTGCCTGTCCCAGGGACCTCCTCTCACACTCTCCTCTAGGTGCTGCTGACTGTCCCAGGGTCCTCCTCTCACACTCTCCTCTAGGTGCTGCTGACTGTCCCAGGGTCCTCCTCTCACACTCTCCTCTAGGTGCTGCTGACTGTCCCAGGATCCAGCTCTCACTCTCTCCTCTAGGTGCTGCTGACTGTCCCAGGGTCCTCCTCTCACACTCTCCTCTAGGTGCTGCTGACTGTCCCAGGGTCCTCCTCTCGCACTCTCCTCTAGGTGCTGACTGCCTGCCCCAGGATCCTCCTCTCACACTCTCCTCTAGGTGCTGCTGACTGCCTGCCCCAGGATCCTCCTCTCACACTCTCCTCTAGGTGCTGCTGACTGCCTGTCCCAGGGTCCTCCTCTCACACTCTCCTCTAGGTGCTGCTGACTGCCTGTCCCAGGGTCCTCCTCTCACACTCTCCTCTAGGTGCTGCTGATTTCCTCTCCCAGGTTCCTCCTCTCAATCTCTCCTCTAGGTGCTGCTGACTGCCTGTCCCAGGGTCCTCCTCTCGCACTCTCCTCTAGGTGCTGCTGACTGTCCCAGGGTCCTCCTCTCGCACTCACCTCTAGGTGCTGCTGACTGTTCCAGGGTCCTCCTCTCACACTCTCCTCTAGGTGCTGCTGACTGCTGTCCCAGGGTCCTCCTCTCACACTCTCCTCTAGGTGCTGCTGACTGTCCCAGGGTCCTCCTCTCACACTCTCCTCTAGGTGCTGCTGACTGTCCCCAGGGTCCTCCTCTCACACTCTCCTCTAGGTGCTGCTGACTGCCTGTCCCAGGGTCCTCCTCTCACACTCTCCTCTAGGTGCTGCTGACTGCTGTCCCAGGGTCCTCCTCTCACACTCTCCTCTAGGTGCTGCTGACTGTCCCAGGGTCCTCCTCTCACACTCTCCTCTAGGTGCTGCTGACTGCCTGTCCCAGGGTCCTCCTCTCACACTCTCCTCTAGGTGCTGCTGACTGCCTGTCCAGGGTCCTCCTCTCACACTCTCCTCTAGGTGCTGCTGACTGACTGTCCCAGGGTCCTCCTCTCACACTCTCCTCTAGGTGCTGCTGACTGTCCCAGGGTCCTCCTCTCACACTCTCCTCTAGGTGCTGCTGACTGTCCCAGGTCCTCCTCTCACACTCTCCTCTAGTGCTGCTGACTGACTGTCCCAGGGTCCTCCTCTCACACTCTCCTCTAGGTGCTGCTGACTGTCCCAGGGTCCTCCTCTCACACTCTCCTCTAGGTGCTGCTGACTGTCCCAGGGTCCTCCTCTCACACTCTCCTCTAGGTGCTGCTGACTGCCTGTCCCAGGGTCCTCCTCTCACACTCTCCTCTAGGTGCTGCTGACTGTCTGTCCCAGGTCCTCCTCTCACACTCTCCTCTAGGTGCTGCTGACTGCCTGTCCCAGGGTCCTCCTCTCACACTCTCCTCTAGGTGCTGCTGACTGCCTGTCCCAGGGTCCTCCTCTCACACTCTCCTCTAGGTGCTGCTGACTGTCCCAGGGTCCTCCTCTCACACTCTCCTCTAGGTGCTGCTGACTGCCTGTCCCAGGGTCCTCCTCTCACACTCTCCTCTAGGTGCTGCTGACTGCCTGTCCCAGGGTCCTCCTCTCACACTCTCCTCTAGGTGCTGCTGACTGTCCCAGGGTCCTCCTCTCACACTCTCCTCTAGGTGCTGCTGACTGTCCCAGGGTCCTCCTCTCACACTCTCCTCTAGGTGCTGCTGACTGTCCCAGGGTCCTCCTCTCACACTCTCCTCTAGGTGCTGCTGACTGTCCCAGGGTCCTCCTCTCACACTCTCCTCTAGGTGCTGCTGACTGTCTGTCCCAGGGTCCTCCTCTCACACTCTCCTCTAGGTGCTGCTGACTGTCCCAGGGTCCTCCTCTCACACTCTCCTCTAGGTGCTGCTGACTGCCTGTCCCAGGGTCCTCCTCTCACACTCTCCTCTAGGTGCTGCTGACTGTCCCAGGGTCCTCCTCTCACACTCTCCTCTAGGTGCTGCTGACTGTCCCTCCCAGGGTCCTCCTCTCACACTCTCCTCTAGGTGCTGCTGACTGCCTGTCCCAGGGTCTCCTCTCACACTCTCCTCTAGGTGCTGCTGACTGTCCCAGGGTCCTCCTCTCACACTCTCCTCTAGGTGCTGCTGACTGTCCCAGGGTCCTCCTCTCACACTCTCCTCTAGGTGCTGCTGACTGACTGTCCCAGGGTCCTCCTCTCACACTCTCCTCTAGGTGCTGCTGACTGTCCCAGGGTCCTCCTCTCACACTCTCCTCTAGGTGCTGCTGACTGTCCCAGGGTCCTCCTCTCACACACTCTCCTCTAGGTGCTGCTGACTGCCTGTCCCAGGGTCCTCCTCTCACACTCTCCTCTAGGTGCTGCTGACTGTCCCAGGTCCTCCTCTCACACTCTCCTCTAGGTGCTGCTGACTGCCTGTCCCAGGGTCCTCCTCTCACACTCTCCTCTAGGCTGCTGACTGTCCCACCAGGGTCCTCCTCTCACACTCTCCTCTAGGTGCTGCTGACTGTCCCAGGGTCCTCCTCTCACACTCTCCTCTAGGTGCTGCTGACTGTCCCAGGGTCCTCCTCTCACACTCTCCTCTAGGTGCTGCTGACTGTCTGTCCCAGGGTCCTCCTCTCACACTCTCCTCTAGGTGCTGCTGACTGTCTGTCCCAGGGTCCTCCTCTCACACTCTCCTCTAGGTGCTGCTGACTGTCCCAGGTCCTCCTCTCACACTCTCCTCTAGGTGCTGCTGACTGTCCCAGGGTCCTCCTCTCACACTCTCCTCTAGGTGCTGCTGACTGTCTGTCCCAGGGTCCTCCTCTCACACTCTCCTCTAGGTGCTGCTGACTGCCTGTCCCAGGGTCCTCCTCTCACACTCTCCTCTAGGTGCTGCTGACTGTCCCAGGGTCCTCCTCTCACACTCTCCTCTAGGTGCTGCTGACTGACTGTCCCAGGGTCCTCCTCTCACACTCTCCTCTAGGTGCTGCTGACTGTCCTGTCCAGGGTCCTCCTCTCACACTCTCCTCTAGGTGCTGCTGACTGTCCCAGGGTCCTCCTCTCACACTCTCCTCTAGGTGCTGCTGACTCTGTCCCAGGGTCCTCCTCTCACACTCTCCTCTAGGTGCTGCTGACTGTCTGTCCCAGGGTCCTCCTCTCACACTCTCCTCTAGGTGCTGCTGACTGCCTGTCCCAGGGTCCTCCTCTCACACTCTCCTCTAGTGCTGCTGACTGCCTGTCCCAGGGTCCTCCTCTCACACTCTCCTCTAGGTGCTGCTGACTGCTGTCCCAGGGTCCTCCTCTCACACTCTCCTCTAGGTGCTGCTGACTGTCCCAGGGTCCTCCTCTCACACTCTCCTCTAGTGTGCTGCTGACTGTCCCAGGGTCCTCCTCTCACACTCTCCTCTAGGTGCTGCTGACTGTCTGTCCCAGGGTCCTCCTCTCACACTCTCCTCTAGGTGCTGCTGACTGTCCCAGGGTCCTCCTCTCACACTCTCCTCTAGGTGCTGCTGACTGCCTGTCCCAGGGTCCTCCTCTCACACTCTCCTCTAGGTGCTGCTGACTGCTGTCCCTGTCCCAGGTCCTCCTCTCACACTCTCCTCTAGGTGCTGCTGACTGTCCCAGGTCCTCCTCTCACACTCTCCTCTAGGTGCTGCTGACTGTCCCAGGGTCCTCCTCTCACACTCTCCTCTAGGTGCTGCTGACTGTCCCAGGGTCCTCCTCTCACACTCTCCTCTAGGTGCTGCTGACTGTCCCAGGGTCCTCCTCTCACACTCTCCTCTAGGTGCTGCTGACTGTCCCAGGGTCCTCCTCTCACACTCTCCTCTAGGTGCTGCTGACTGTCCCAGGGTCCTCCTCTCACACTCTCCTCTAGGTGCTGCTGACTGTCCCAGGGTCCTCCTCTCACACTCTCCTCTAGGTGCTGCTGTCTGTCCCAGGGCCCTCCTCTCTCACACTCTCCTCTAGGTGCTGCTGACTGCCTGTCCCAGGGTCCTCCTCTCACACTCTCCTCTAGGTGCTGCTGACTGTCCCAGGGTCCTCCTCTCACACTCTCCTCTAGGTGCTGCTGACTGTGTCCCAGGGTCCTCCTCTCACACTCTCCTCTAGGTGCTGCTGACTGTCCCAGGTCCTCCTCTCACACTCTCCTCTAGGTGCTGCTGACTGTCCCAGTCCCTCCTCTCACACTCTCCTCTAGGTGCTGCTGACTGCCTGTCCCAGGGTCCTCCTCTCACACACTCTCCTCTAGGTGCTGCTGACTGTCCTGTCCCAGGGTCCTCCTCTCACACTCTCCTCTAGGTGCTGCTGACTGCCTGTCCCAGGTCCTCCTCTCACACTCTCCTCTAGGTGCTGCTGACTGTCCCAGGGTCCTCCTCTCACACTCTCCTCTAGGTGCTGCTGACTGTCTGTCCCAGGTCCTCCTCTCACACTCTCCTCTAGGTGCTGCTGACTGTCCCAGGGTCCTCCTCTCACACTCTCCTCTAGGTGCTGCTGACTGCCTGTCCCAGGGTCCTCCTCTCACACTCTCCTCCAGGTGCTGCTGACTGTCCCAGGGTCCTCCTCTCACACTCTCCTCTCGGTGCTGCTGACTGTCCCCCGGTCCTCCTCTCACTCTCTCCTCTAGGTGCTGCTGACTGTCCCAGTGTCCTCCTCTCACACTCTCCTCTAGGTGCTGCTGAATGACCCAGGGTCCTCCTCTCACACTCTCCTCTAGGTGCTGCTGACTGTCCCAGGGTCCTCCTCTCACACTCTCTCCTCTAGGTGCTGCTGACTGTCCCAGGTCCTCCTCTCACACTCTCCTCTAGGTGCTGCTGACTGTCCCAGGGTCCTCCTCTCACACTCTCCTCTAGGTGCTGCTGACTGCCTGTCCCAGGGTCCTCCTCTCACACTCTCCTCTAGGTGCTGCTGACTGCCTGTCCCAGGGTCCTCCTCTCACACTCTCCTCTAGGTGCTGCTGACTGCCTGTCCCAGGGTCCTCCTCTCACACTCTCCTCTAGGTGCTGCTGACTGTCCCAGGGTCCTCCTCTCACACTCTCCTCTAGGTGCTGCTGACTGCCTGTCCCAGGGTCCTCCTCTCACACTCTCCTCTAGGTGCTGCTGACTGTCCCAGGGTCCTCCTCTCACACTCTCCTCTAGGTGCTGCTGACTGTCCCAGGGTCCTCCTCTCACACTCTCCTCTAGGTGCTGCTGACTCTGTCCCAGGGTCCTCCTCTCACACTCTCCTCTAGGTGCTGCTGACTGTCCCAGGGTCCTCCTCTCACACTCTCCTCTAGGTGCTGCTGACTGTCTGTCCAGGGTCCTCCTCTCACACTCTCCTCTAGGTGCTGCTGACTGCCTGTCCCAGGGTCCTCCTCTCACACTCTCCTCTAGGTGCTGCTGACTGTCCCAGGGTCCTCCTCTCACACTCTCCTCTAGGTGCTGCTGACTGTCCCAGGGTCCTCCTCTCACACTCTCCTCTAGGTGCTGCTGACTGTCCCAGGGTCCTCCTCTCACACTCTCCTCTAGGTGCTGCTGACTGTCCCAGGGTCCTCCTCTCACACTCTCCTCTAGGTGCTGCTGACTGTCCCAGGGTCCTCCTCTCACACTCTCCTCTAGGTGCTGCTGACTGTCCCAGGGTCCTCCTCTCACACTCTCCTCTAGGTGCTGCTGACTGTCCCAGGTCCTCCTCTCACACTCTCCTCTAGGTGCTGCTGACTGCCTGTCCCAGGGTCCTCCTCTCACACTCTCCTCTAGGTGCTGCTGACTGCCTGTCCCAGGGTCCTCCTCTCACACTCTCCTCTAGGTGCTGCTGCTT